>NC_087188.1:740000-887500 GCF_035594125.1 Scylla paramamosain
TCGCCTTCCACTCATCCATGGCCCACTCCTGGGTGGCTGTCATGCGCGCTGTAGCCGCTCTGTGCCTTTGCCTGGTTCTGACACTGGGGTGCCTCTTCAAAGCACGCCAGGCACGATACTTGGCATCAGCGGCAGCGCGGCACTCTGGGCCAAACCAGGGCTGGTCCGATGCCTTGGTGGTGTGGTTGGAGTGAGGCACCCATCTGAGCTGGAGGGCGTGGAGCAGCTCGCTGAGTCGCTGGACCTGCTGGTCAACCTCACCACTCAGCACTTCCCCCCAGTCTGTGTTCCTCAGAGCAGCCCGGAGAGCGTCCCAGTTGGCCGCCTCCCACCGCCAGAGATTGCGAGCTGTTGTCTCCTCACTTGGTCTTCTGAACTGGATCTTGGTGAAGACTGCTATGTGGTCCGAGGTGCCAACAAAGTCTAGGGGAAAGCACTGTATGGAGTGGTGAGGGAGGTCCGTTACAACGGGGTCCAGGGATGAGCCGGAACGGTGTGTGGGGAATGTGACATGGTTGTGTAGATTGTACACAACCAGCAGCGTGTTGAATGCTTGCTGAACCATGTGCTGGTTAAGATCGCCCAACACCACCACGCTGTCACACTGACTGACTGTCATCATGGTGTCAAGGTTCTCAGTGAGGTAGTTTAATATCTCTGGTCCCTGACATGGAGGCCGGTAACAGCCCACACACAATATGCCTTTCCCGTTACAGTCTATTACTTTCAGAGCGATGAGTTCAAGTTCTCTGGGCACTGGTATAGGAGGCTCCACCACTTGGACGTTGAGAGTCTCTTTATGACAGAACGCTACACCGCCACCTTGTGTACTTCTGTCTTTTCTAATCTAATCTCTCTCTCTCTCTCTCTCTCTCTCTCTCTCTCTCTCTCTCTCTCTCTCTCTCTCTCTCTCTCTCTCTCTCTCTCTCTCTCTCTCTCTCTCTCTCTCTTGTCTCTCTCTCTCTCTCTCTCTCTCTCTCTCTCTCTCTCTCTCTCTCTCTCTCTCTCTCTCTCTCTCTCTCTCTCTCTCTCTCTCTCTCTCTCTCTCTCTCTCTCTCTCCCCTTCCTTCCTTCCTTGCTTGCTGTGGTGTTAATACTTATTAAGTTAATCAAACGTGAGCCTTCACCGCTCCAGAATACCAGAGTGAGGGAGAAAGACGAGGGAACAATTACACTAGATGAAGAATTGTATGAAAGAAAAGGATAATGATTTGGGTGATCCAAGTCATGAAGATGATATCAAGGAAAGTTATTTTTATTATTATTATTATTATCATCATCATTATTATTATTATTATTATTATTATTATTATTGTTATTATTATTATTATTATTATTATTATTATTATTATTATTATTATTATTATTATTATTATTATTAATATTATTATTATTATTATTATTATTATTATTATTATTATTATTATTATTATTATTATTATTATTATTATTATTATTACTATTATTACTATTATTATTATATTTATATTATTATTTTTTTTTTTTTTTATATGGTTTACTATATTTCCGGTGCTTCCGGTGCTCAGGTGACATTAGGGAGCCAGGTGTGCATGGAGTGAGTTTTGGAGTGAATGAAAATTAGGGTCCTGATAATTTCACGTGACATAGATAAAAAATAAGGGATTATTATTATTATTATTATTATTTTTTTTTTTTTTTTTTATTTATTTATTTATTTTTTTTTATTTATTTATTTTTTTTTTTAAGAATATAAAAACATAAGAAGTAAGGGAAGCTGCAAGAAGCCATCGGGCCTACACGTGGCAGTCCCTGTATGAATCCTACCTACCTATTTCCAGCTATCATCCCCATTCATAAATCTGTCTAATCTTCTCTTAAAGCCCCTTAATGTCTTAACACTAACATTCTGATTACTGAGTCTATTCATCAACCACTCTATTTGAGAACCAGTTTCTTCCTATCTCTTTTTTAAACCTAAGTTTTTCAAGATTCAACCCCAAACTTCTTGTTCAATCTTAGTTACTGATCTTAAGAATTTTGCTTACGTCCCCCTTGTTATAACCCTTATACCACTTAATGATGTCTATCAGGTCCCATCTTAACCTACGTCTCTCTAAAGAATGGAAATTTAACAGCTTCAATCTCGCTTCGTAAGGAATACTCCTTATCCCCTGTATCCTTTTAGACATTCTCCTGTGTACTGATTCTAATAGACTTATATCCTTCCTGTAATATGGGGACCAGAACTGCACAGCGTCTGACCAGTTCCAAATATAATTTTAACATTACTTCAGAACTTCTACTTTTAATACTCCTAAAAATTAATCATAATACCCTGTTTGCCCTCTTTCTGGTCTCTATGCATTGCTTTCCTAAGTATAACTCATAAATCTTTTTCGCACCCAGAGCTTTGTTATTTATTGTGTACATACGGTGTGGGTTTCCTCTAACTGCGATAAGATTTAAGACTTTCTTTTTTGTTTCTTAGTTACTAAAACATGTACAAAATCCTCAAAATGTATTCAAAATACCCTATATTGCTAAAGAAAACGCCATTATGAGAATTTTCTCTTATGAGTGTTTTTGAACTTCTTACGCACAAAAACGTTAAAACTCTTTGTGAAGAAACAATAACATTACCAAAAATGTGTATTTTGAGTGCATTTCACATTGTTAGGTCCCGTAACCCGAAACTGCATACAAAGCACCCTCTATGGGGAAACGGAACGAGATTTCCAGAAATGTGTCTTTGAAGTGTTTGTGAGCGTGCTAGGCATGAAAAAGCTAAAAAGCATGGAAAGCACCCTATATGGGAAATGAAAAAAAAAAAAAAAAGCATTACCAAAAACGTGTATTTTCAGTGTTTCGAGCTACTTACGTAACAAAATGCTAAAAAAATATGCAACCTTGTATGGAAAGGAGAATAACTACCAAAAACAATTATTTATTTATTTATTTTTTTTTTGAGCTTGCTACGAACAAAAACGCCAAAATGCTGTGAACAACTTTACATGTGAAAGAAAAAAAAAAAACATTACGAGAAACGTTTATTATGAAGAGAATTTCTTACGGAAAAAAAAAAAAAACTGAAAAAAATACAAAAAACATGCATTTTGAGTGTATTTCACATTCTTAGTTGCCCTAACGCAATATGCATGCAAACCACTCTATAAGATGGAAGTAAACGACATTTCCAGTAACGTGTCTTTTGAGTGTTTGTAAGCGTGATAGGCACAAAAACCTAAAAAGCATAAAAATGTACGATATATGAAGAGATAGAACAACATTACCAAAAACGTGTATATTGAGTACATTTCACATTGCAAGGTACCAAAACGACAAAATGCATGCAAAGCACAATATTTGGGGAAATGACCTATTTGGGTTAAGGAAACGAAATTTCCCCAAAAAAACGTTTTTTTTTTTTTTTTTTTTTTTTTTTTGTGTTTAGTTTCTATGAGCGTGTTAGGAATGAAAACACACAGACACAAAAAAAGAAATAGAAAACACCCTATATGGGAAAAAAAAAACTATCAAAAAAGTCTCTTTTCAGTGTTTTTTGACCTCCTTACGTACCAAAACTCTAAAACGCTTGCTAAACACACTTTATGGAGAAACAGATTAGCATTACCAAAAACAAGTATTTTCATCGATTTTGAACTTTTTACGCATAAATTCCCGAAAATGCATTGAAAATACCATATATCGGGTAACGAAAGAACATTACGAGAAACATGTATTATCAGTGTTTTTAAGCTTCTTAGGTATAAAAATTGTTAAATCGCATAAATACCACTCATTATGAAGAAACAGACAAACTTTACCAAAAATGTGTTTTTCAGTATTTTTTACATTCTTAGTTACCAAAACACCAAAGTGCATGCAAAGCCCTTCATAATGGAAAACGAAAGGAAATTTTCAGAAACGTTTCTTTTCAGTGTTTATAAGCGTTTTATGCATCGAAACGATATATGGGGAAAAGGAAACGATATTTCCAGAAACATGTCTTTTCAGTGTTTACACTCGTGCTAGGCAGCAAAACGCTAAAGAGCATGGAAATCACCCTATATGGAATACAAAGCTACATTATAAAAAAACTTGTCTTTTGTGTGTGTTTTTTTTTTTTAATTCTTATGTACCAAAACAATAAAACGCAGGCATGCATGCATGGAAAAAAAAAATATATATATATATATATATATATATATATATATATATATATATATATATATATATATATATATATATATATATATATATATATATATATATATATATATATATATATATATATATATATATATAACGCCTCTGGCGTTTTGCCTCTGCTAGTTGGGGCCACCTGAGGAGGTATTTTGCTGATTTTCCTTGGAATGACTACTGCTTCCATGTCAGAGGACTGTCTTTGTGTGCTGAGCGCATAACAGAGGTGATAGTGTCTGGCATAGAGGCATACATTCCTCACTCTTTTTCTCGTCCTAAACCTTCTAAACCTTGGTTTAACACAGCTTGTTCTCGTGCTATATATGATAGAAAGGTGGCCCACAAAAGGTACTTAAGCTTTCCACCACCAGAATCTCATGCACTTTATATTTCTGCCCGGAACCATGCCAAGTCTGTTCTCCAACTAGCCAAAAACTCCTTCATTAACAGAAAATGTCAAAACCTTTCAAGATCTAACTCCCCTCGTGATTTCTGGCATCTAGCCAAAAATATCTCCAATAACTTTGCTTCTTCTTTCCCTCCTCTATTTCAACCAGATGGCACCACTGCTATCACATCTATTTCTAAAGCTGAAATCTTTGCTCAAACCTTTGCTAAAAACTCTACCTTGGACGATTCTGGGCTTGTTCCTCCCTCTCCTCCACCCTCTGACTACTTCATGCCACCTATTAAAATTCTTCGCAATGATGTTTTCCATGCCCTCGCTGGCCTAAACCCTCGGAAGGCTTATTGACCTGATGGGGTCCCTCCTATTGTTCTCCGAAACTGTGCCTCTGTGCTTGCACCTTGCCTAGTCAAACTCTTTCAGCTCTGTCTGTCAACATCTACCTTTCCTTCTTGCTGGAAGTTTGCCTACATTCACCTTGTTCCCAAAAAGGGTGACCGTTCTAATCCCTCAAACTACCGTCCTATTGCTGTAATTTCCTGCCTATCTAAAGTTTTTGAAGCTGTCCTCAACAGGAAGATTATTAAACATCTATCCTCTCACAACCTTATACCTGATTGCCAGTATGGGTTCCGTCAAGGCCGCTCTATTGGTGATCTTTTGGCTTTCCTTGGTGAGTCTTGGTCATCCTCTTTTAGAGATTTGGGTGAATCTTTTGCTGTTGCCTTGGACATATCAAAAGCTTTTGATAGAGTCTGGCACAAAGCTTTGATTTCTAAACTACCCTCCTACGGTTTCTATCCATCTCTTTTTAACTTCATCTCAAGTTTCCTTTCTGACCGTTCTATTGCTGCTGTGGTAGACGGTCACTGTTCTTCTCTTAAATCTATTAACAGTGGTGTTCCTCAGGGTTCTGTCCTGTCACCCACTCTCTTCTTATTATTCATTAATGATCTTCTAAACCAAACTTCTTGTCCTATCCACTCCTACGCTGATGATACCCCCCTGCACTTTTCCACGTCTTTTCATAGACGTCCAACCCTTCAGGAGGTAAACATATCACGCAGGGAAGCCACAGAACGATTGACTTCTGATCTTTCTAAAATTTCTGATTGGGGCAGAGCAAACTTGGTATTGTTCAATGCCTCAAAAACTCAATTCCTCCATCTATCAATTCGACACAACCTTCCAGACAACTATCCCCTCTTCTTCAATGACACTCAACTGTCCCCCTCTTCTACACTGAACATCCTCGGTCTGTCCTTTACTTATAATCTGAACTGGAAACTTCACATCTCATCTCTAGCTAAAACAGCTTTTATGTAGTTTTGTGTTCTGAGACGTCTCCGCCAGTTTTTCTCACCCCCCCAGCTGCTAACTCTGTACAAGGGCCTTATCCGTCTATGTATAGAGTATGCTTCACATGTCTGGGGGGGTTCCACTCATAATGCTCCTCTAGACAGGGTGGAATCAAAAGCTTTTCGTCTCATCAACTCCTCTCCTCTAACTGACTGTCTTCAGCCTCTCTCTCACCGCCACAATGTTACATATCTAGCTGTGTTCTACCGCTATTTTCATGCTAACTGCTCTTCTGATATTGCTAACTGCATGCCTCCCCTCCTCCCGCGGCCTCGCTGCACAAGACTTTCTTCTTTCTCTCACCCCTATTCTGTACACCTCTCTAACGCAAGAGTTAACCAGTATTCTCAATCATTCATCCCTTTCTCTGGTAAACTCTGGAACTCCCTGCCTGCTTCTGTATTTCCACCTTCCTCTGAGGTTGAGGGAGGTTTCAAGACACTTATTCATCAATTTTTGACCACTGCTTTGACCCGTTTATGGGACTGCCATTTCAGTGGGCATTTTTTTTATTAGATTTTTGTTGCCCTTTGCCAGTGTCCTTCCTACATAAACAAAAAAAAAAAGTACCCTATATAGGTAAACAAAAGGACATTACGAGCAACGTGTATTAGGAGTGTTCTTGAACTTGTTGAACACGTTGAATGGCACTTTATATGGACAAAAAGAACAACATTATCAAAAACTTGTATTTTGAGTGATTTTTTTTTTTTTTACATTGTTAGGTACCAAAATGGTAAAATATATGCGAAACACTTTATATATGGAAACAAAGCGAAATTACCAGAAACGTGTCTTTTTAGGGTTTTGAGCGTTTTAGGCACCAAAACGCTAAAATTCATGGAAACCCCTTATTTTCAATACAAAACAACATAACTAAAAAGGTGTCTTTTGTGTGTTTTCGAGCTTCTTAAGTACCAAATCGATAAAATTCTTACATAAGTACCATTATGGAGAAACAGAATAACATTACCAAAAATGTGTATTATAAGTCTTTTTCAACTTGTAATGTACAGAAACGGCAAAATGCATGAAATTTACCCTATATGGTGAAACATAACGAAATTACCAGAAACGTGTATTATGTATTAAGTAACAAAACGGTGAATAGTACTCTACATGCAGAAAAAAAAAACATTATCAAAAACGTGTTATGAGTGTTATTCATATTGTTATGTACGAAAACGCATTAATTCATGCAAAATATCCTATATTTAATTACGAAAAGACATTTCGAAAAAACTGCTATGATTTTTTTTTTTTTAGCTTAGTGTCCAAAAGTCAATATATGGAGAAACAGAACAACATCAGGTACCAAAAACGTGTATTTTGAGTGTCTTTTGCTTTGTTAGGTACAAAACTGCCAAAATGCATGCAAAGCTCCGTATATGAGGAAAAGGAATGCCATTTCCAGATACGCATATTTGGAGTGTTTATAAGCATGTTATATATCAAAACGCAAAAATGCATGAAAATACCATAGTAATACCAAACAACATTACAAAAAAAACGTCTATATTGAGTGTTTCAGCTTCTAACGTACCAAAACGGTATAACGCATGGAAAACTCTTTTTATGGAGAAAGAATAATATCATGAAAAATAAATATTTTGAGTATTTTTTGTTTATTACGTACATAAAGGACAAAATGCAAGGAAAGTACCTTATATGGGGCACCGAAAGAACATTACTAGAACTAGGTACTATAAGTGCTTTTGATCGTCTTACGTATTAAAACGCTAACACGCATGAATAGGAGAACAACATTATCAAAAATGTGCATTATGAGTGTTTTTCACATTTTTAGATTGCAGAACGCCAAAATGCATGTTAAGCATCCTCTATTGTGATTTGAAACTCCATTTCCAGGAACATGTCTTTTGAATGTATTTTGATGCGTTTTAGGCATGAAAACACTAAAACGCATGGAAAACATATGAGAGAAAAAAAAAATTGCCAAAAACGTGCCTTTGAGTGTTTTTTTTTTTTTAGCTACTTATAAATCAAAACACTAAACGGCATGAAAAAACAATATAGAGAAACACAATAACTTAAAAAAAAAAGTGTATTTTCAATGTTTTTGAGGAAATGAAAGAATATTACTAGAAATACGTATTATGGGTGTTTTGGATCGCCTTAGGTATGAAAAAAGCTAAAAAGCATGAATAACACTCTGTCTCGGAAAGAGAACAACATTATCAAATATTTTTTACATTCTTAAATACAAAAAATGCAAAAATGCATACAAAGCACCCTCAATTGTGAATTGAAATTTCATTTACATAAACATGTCTTTTGAGTGTCCTTGGAAGCCACGAGAACACTAAAAAGCAAGGAAAAAACTTGATATGGGAAAAAAAAACATTTTTAAAATGTGTCTTTTGAGTGTTATATAGCTGCTTACGTACCGAAACGCTAAAACATCTGCAAAACACCTTTATAGAAAACATTAATATCTTGAAAAAAAAAGTGCATTTTCAGTGTTTTCCAGCTTGTTACGTACGAAACCGCAAATATATATTGAAAGTACCCTACAACAGGAAACTAAAGAACCTTACGAGAGACGTGTATTTTGAGTGGCTTTGAGCTTCTTAGGTACCAAAACGCTGAAACGCAAGAATAGCACTGTATATGGAGAAACAGAATAACAATGCAAAAAATGTGTATTTTGTGTTTTTTTTTTTTTCACATCGTTTGATAACAAAACACCAAAATGCATGCAAAGCAACCTCTACGGTGAAATAAAACTACATTAAGGAAAAGGTATGTTATGAGCGATTTTGTACATGTTTGACAACAAAACGCAAAAAATTATCGAAATCACCCGATATTGGAAAACAAAATAACATTACTAAAAACGTTCCTTTGTGAATGTTTTTGGGCTACTTAACTAACAAAACCCCACAACGCATGTAAACCACCTTTACTGAGACACAGGGTAACATTATCAAAAACAAGTATTATGAGTGTGTTTCAGCTTGTTACGTACATAAACGATAAAATGCATGGAAAGTACACTACATCGGGAAACTAAAGAACATTACGAGAGACGTGTATTTTTAGTGTTTTTGATCTTTTTAGTCACCAAAACGCTGAAACGCATGAGTGAAACAATCTATATGGAAAAACTATGAAAATGAAAGAAGGGAAAAATGGGAAAACGAAAGGATATTACGAAATACATGATTTAGGAGTGTTTTCTGTGCTTCTTAGGTACCAAAAAACAAAAAAAAAGTGTTGAATAGCACTCCATATGGAGAAACAACAATATTACCAAAAACAAATATGTTAAGTTTTTTTTTTTTTTTTTTACACTGTCAAGTACCAAAACGTCATTATGCATGCAATGTGCTATATATGGGAAAGAGAAACGACATTAAGAATACGTATCTTTTGAGTATCTTTGTGCATGTTATACAAGAAATCTCTAAAAAGGTTGGAAAGAACCCTATATGTGAAAACAAAACGAGTGTTTTGAATTTTTTTATTTTATTTTTTTTAGGTACATACGTGCTAAAATGCACGCAAAACACCCTTTATGAAGACGAAGAGTAACATTACCAAAACACTTATTCTCAGTGTTTTTGAGCTTGTTACGTACATAAACGCCAAAATGTATGCAGAGCGACCTGTATGGGGAGACAAAAAGACATTACGAGAAACGTGTATTAAGATTATTTTTGAACTTCTCAAATATCAAAACGCTAAAACGCGTGAAGAGCTCTCTATATGGAAAAACAGAATAACTCTACCAAAAAACGTGTTTGGTACGAAAAAGTCAAAATGCATGTAAAGCACTTTATAGGGAAACCAAAGAGCATTTTAAGAAACGCCTTTGTTGAGTGATCATGGATATATCAGGCATCAGAACGCAAGAAAGCTACTTACGTACCAAAACGCTAAAACGGAGGCAAAACATCCTGTATGGAGAAACAGTATAACTTTACCAAAAACATGTATTTTTCAGAGTTTTTGAGCTTGTTACGTACATAAATTTTCAAATGCATGGAAAGTACTGTATATGGGGAAAGAAAATAATAGTAAGAGAAACGTGTTTGATGAGATTTATTAAGCTTCTCAGGTACCAAAACGTTAAAAGGCGCGAATAGCACTCTGTGTGGAGAAACAAAACTTCATTAGCAAAGACGTGTATTTTGAGTGTTTTCCCATTGTTAGGTACGAAACGCCAAAATGCATGCAAATCCACTTATATGTGTCTTTTGAGTTTTTTTTTTTTTCAGCGTGTTAGGCACAATAAACAGTAAAAAGCATAGATATCACCCTGCATGGAAAAAATAAAACATTAGCAAAAACGTTTCTTTAGAATGTTTTAAACCATTTATGCACCAAAACGTTAAAACGCATGCAAAACATCTTTTCTAGAGAAACAGAACAACATAACCCAAAACAAGTATTTTGAGTGTTTTCACTTTGTAAGGTACCGAAACGCCAAAAAGCATACAAAACAGCTTATATTGGATAAGAAAACGAGATTTCCAGAAACATTACTTTTGAGTGTTTATGTCTGCGCTAGAAATCAAAATACTAAAAAGCATGAAAAAATACTTTATAAGTGAAAACAAAACTTTAACAAAAACGTCTCTTTTTAGTGTTTTGAGCCACCAACCAAAACGCTAAAACGTATGTGAAACGCCCTTCATGGAAAAAGAGTATATTAAAAAAAAAAAAAAAAACGGGTATTTGGAGTTTTTTTTTTTTTTGAGATTGTTACGTACAAAAATAATAAAAATGCGTGGAAAGTACTCTATATGGGGAAAAGAGAAGATATTACTAGAAAGTTGTGTTAAAGCTTTTGAGCTTTTCAGGTACCAAAACGCTAAAACGAATGAATAGCACTCTATATGGAGAAACAACAACACTACAAAAAACATATATTTTGAATGTATTTGACATTCTTAGGTACCAAAACGCTAAAATGCATAAAAAGCATATGGAGAAACGTGTCTTTCGAGTGTTTGCGAGCGTGCTACGAATCGAAACGCTAAATAGCATGGAAAAAACTTTCTATGGGAAAACAAAAAGAACATTACCAAAAACGATTTTCCAGTGTTTTCAGCCATTTACGTAAGAAAACACTAAAATGCATGTATCTCTTTATGGAAAAAGAAAATAAATATCCAAAAAGTAGTGTTTTGAGCATGTTACAAAAGGCCAAAACGCTTCAAACTACTTTAAATGTGGAAACAAAAAAAAAAAAAACATTACGAGAAACGTGTATTATGAGTGTTTTTTACGCTTATTAGGTACCAAAACATTAAAATGCACTGTATATGGAGAAGCAGAAAAAGCATTACCAAAGCGTGGATTTTACGTGTATTCAAAATTTTTTGCGTCTTGTGAGTGTTTTTAAGCTACTTACGTACCAAAACGCTAAAACGTATATATAACACCTTTTGTGTAGAAACAGAATAACATTATCAAAAACAAGTGTTTCGTGTTTTTTTTTTTTTTTTTAGCTTGTTAAGTACACAAACGCCAAAATACATGCAAAGTACGCTGTATGGGGAAACGTAAAAAACGTGACCAAAAATGTGTAGTAGCAATGATTTTGAGCTTTTAGGGTACCAAAACCCTAAATAGTATAAATAACACAATATGGAGAAACAGTACAACTTTACAAAGAATGTGTATTTTGAGTTCATTTCACTTTGGTAGTTACTAAAACGCCAAACTGAATGTAAAACACTGTATATGGTGAAAGGAAATGAGATTTCCATAAGCGTGTCTTTTTTAGTATTTATGAGCGTGCTTGATACTAAAACGCTAAAAAAAAACATGGAAAGAACGTCATATGGGGGAAAAAAGTAATTACCAAAAGCTTCTCTTTTCGGTGTTTTTTGAGCTACTTACGTACCGAAAGGCTAAAATGCATGCAAAGCACACATTATGGGAAAACATCATAACTGCCAAAAACGTGCAGTTTGAGTTTTTTTTTTTCAGATTCTTACATAGAAGATGCAGTTTCCTATATAACGGTAACGAAAGAACATTACGTGAAACGTTTGTTATGGGTGCTTTTGAGCTTCTTATATACCAAAACGCTAAGGCGCATGCATTTCACCCGCTGCGAGACATGTACAATAATATTTTTTTACCTTTTTTCCCATATTGTTCTGATATACGTATTTTCTTTTGGTCTGCTATGAAAATGTATTTCTTTGTCTTTGAGTACAACATTGTATATGGAGAAACAGAACAACATTGCCAAATACGTGTATTTTCAAAGTTTTTTTTTTTTTTTTTATATCGTTAGGTATCAAAACGCCAAAATCCACGCACTCCCCTAAATAGGAACAAAACAACTGACATCTCAAGAAACGTATCTTTTAAATGTATTTGTGCATGTTAGACAATAGAAACGTAAAAAAAAAAAAAAAAGAAAAAGAAAACATGGAAAACAATAGAACAAAATAGAACAAAACAACAGTACAAAAAAAGTGTCTTTTGAGTTTTTTTAACTACATACGTACTAAATCACTAGAACGCATGAGAAACACCCTTTAAGGAGAAACAGAGTAATGTTACCCAAAATAAGTATTTTGAGTATTTTTGAGCTTGTTACGTACAAAAAAACGCCAAAATGCATGAAAAGTAACCCATATCGGGAAACGAAAAGGCATTGCGATAAACGTGTTTTTTTTCGAGTTTCTTAAGTACCAAAAACACTAAAACGCATGAACAGCTCTATATGGAGAAACAGAACAACACCAAAAATATGTATTTTGAGTGAATTGTTAAGTACGAAAAAGCCAAAATGCACAAAGAGCACCGTATATGGGGAAAGAAAAGGACATTTTAATAAACGTGTCTGTTGAGTGCTTATGAAAGTGTTAGACACTAAAATGCTAAAAAGCACTGGAAATAACCTATATGGGAAAACCAAACAACATTACCAAAAACGTCTTTTTTTCATTACCGAAAACACCTTTTTCATTGTTTTTAAGCAACTTAAGTATCAAAACGCTAAAACGCAGTGAAAACATCCTTAATAGAGAAACAGTATAACTTCATCAAAAACGTGAATTTTCAGAGTTTTTCAGTTTTTTTTTTTTTTTTTTTTACCAAGGAAAATATTATAATGCATGGAAAGTACTCGGAAACGAAAAGACACTAAGAGAAAAATGTATTATGTGTGTTTTTGACATTCTTAGGTACCAAAACGCTAAAATGCATCAATAGGAAGCTATATGGAGAAACATTACAATATTAAAAAAAATAAATAAATAAAAAAAATGTAATTTGAGTGTTTTTGAAATTGTTACATATAAAAACGCCAAAATGCATCCAAAGAATCCTATATGGGGACATGAAAAGAAATTACTAAAAACGTGTATTATGTATGTTTTTGAGCTTCTTAGTATCAAAAAGCGCATTAATAAAACTCTATATTTAGAAAAAGAACGTTACCAAAAACGTGTTTTTTTTTTTTTATGGATTTCTCATTGTAAGGAGCCATAACGCAAAATTGGATGGAAAGCTCCCTATACGGAAAAAAAAAAAATATCCATAAACGCATATTTTGAGTTGTAATAAGCCTGTTAAACACCAAAACCCTAAAGAGTAAGAAAAGCACTCTTTATGAGAAAAGGAAAGCCCATTACAAAAAAAAAAAAAAGAAACGTGTCTTTGAGTGCTTTTTATGTAATTATGTACCAAACCCAAACCTTTACCAAAAAACAAATATTCTGAATGTTTTTGAGCTTGTTACGTACAAAAACACCAAAATGCATGAAAAGTACCCTATAATGAGAAACGAAAGAACATTACAAGAAGTGTTTTATGAGCGTTTTTGAGTTCTTATGTCCCAAAACTCGAAAGTGCTTGAATAACACTGTATTTGGAAACACAGAACATTACCAAATCGTGTATTTTGAGTGTATTTCACATTGTTAGGTACCAAAACATGAAAATGCATGAAAAGCACCCTATATGGGAAAAGAAACAATATTTCGAGAAACATGCATTCTGAGTGTGTATGAGCGTGTTATGCACCAAAACTCCAAGAAAAAAAAAAACTGGAATGCACCATATATAGGAAAACTAAACAAAAACACTTTTTTTTCAGTGTTGTAAGAAGCTACATACGTACCAAAACGCCAAAACGCATGGAAAACACCTTTCTCAGGAAAGAAAACAATAAAAATAACAAAAATAAATATTTTGAGTGTTTTTAACTATCTTACGTAGAAAAAACACCCAAATAAAACAAATTCCGAGAAAATTGTATTATGAGAGTTTTTGAGATTCTTAGGTACCAAAACGCTGAAACAAATTAATAGGAACCAATGTGAAGAAGGGAACGAGATTTTCAGTAACGTGTTTTTTAAGTGTTCATGAGCGTGCTAACCACAAAAAAGCTAAAAAGCATGGAAAGCATTCTATACTTAAAAAAAAAAAAAAAAGTTTCAGTGTTTTTAAGCTACTTACGTACCAAAACGCTAAAACGCATATAAATCATCTTTTTAGGGAAGTACAGAATAACACTAGACAACACAAGTTTTCTAAATGTTTTAAATTTTATTTTTAAGTAGTAAAACGCCAAAACGCATGTAAAGTACCCTATATAGGGAAACGTGTATTATTAGATTTTTTGAGCTTATTAGGTACCAAAACAATAAAACGCATGAATAATAATCTATATGTAGAAGCAGATCAACATTACCAAAAACGTGTATTTTGAGTGTATTCCACATTGTTAGATACCAAATAAAAAAAAACCGCAAGCAAAGCACTCTATAAATGAAAAAGAAACGAGATTTTCAGGAACACGTGATTTGAGTGTTTTTGAGCGTACTAGTCACCAAAACGCTAATGAGCATGGAAAAACAAAACATTTCCAAAAACGTCTCTTTTCAGTGTTTTTCAGCTGAAAACAGAAAACATTATCCCAAAAACATATATTGTGAGTATTTTTGAGCTTGGTAGGTACATAAACGGCAAATTGCATTCAAATACCCTATATAGTGAAACAACACGTAATTAACAGACGCGTGTGTTTTGAATAGGTAACGAAACGCTAAAACAAGTGAAAACAGTCTATATGAAGAAATTGAACAACATTTCAAAGAAATGTGTTTTGCGTGTTTTTTCACATTCTTAGATACCAAAACGCCAAAATGTATTCAAAACATTATATTGACAAACGAATCGACATTACTTTAAACTTGCCTTTTCAGTGTTTCTCAGCGTTTTATGCACAAGACGCTAAAATGAATGGAAAGCAATTTATACTGGAATACAAAACAAAATTCACAAAAACTTGTTCTTTGAGTATTTTTTCTTATTTTCTTACGTACCATAATGTTAAAACGCACGCAAAATACCCTTTATGGAGAAACAGAAACAGAATAAAAGAGAATAAAACGTGGATATTCAGTGTTTTTGAGCTTCTTACGTAAAAAAAAAAAAAAACGCCAAAATACAAGCAAAGTCATCTACATGGGAAACCAAAACGATATTACAAGAAACGTGTATTACAAGTATTTCTGAACTACGTAGATATCAAAATGGTGAAACGTGTGAATAGCACTTTAAATGGAGAGACAGAAAAACATTGCCAAAAACATATTTTTTGTGTGTGTTTTTACATTTTATTTACCAAAATGCCAAAATGCATGGAAAGGACCCTATGTGGCGAAAAGAAAGGACACTACGAGAAACGTGTTTTGTGAATATTTTTAAGCTTCTTAAGTACCAAAACTAGAAATGCGTCAATAGCACTCTATTTGGAGGAACAAAACATTACCATAAACGTTTGTTTTGGATGTTTTTTCATATTGCTATTTATGAAAGCGCCAAAATGCATGCAAAGCACTCTAGAGGAAAAAGAAACTACATTATCAGAAACATGTCTTTTAACTGTAGAGAGAAACAGAGCAACATAACGAAAAAAGAAAACTTGCATTTTTACTGCTTTTCATATTAATAAACACCAAAACACCAAAATGCATTCAAAACATTCTTTATAATGAAACGAAATGACATTACCATAAACGTGTCATTTGGGTGTTTATGAACGTATTACTCACCAAACACCTAAAAAGCATAGAAAACTCCCTATATGGAAACCAAAACAACGTTATCAAAAAATTGTCTTTTGAAATTGTTTTTAGCTTCTTTGCGTACCAAAATACAAAATCGCCTTTTAAGGAAAAACAGAATATGAAAAATTTGTATTTTGAATATTTTTGAGATTATTAGGTACCAAAAAGCTAAAAATGCATGGAAAGTACCCATTATAGGAAAGAAAACGATATTAACGGAAACGTAGAATATAAGTGTTTTTCATCTTCTTAGCTATGAAAACGGTAAGGCACAAATACCAATTTATGTAGATAAATACAATAACATTACCAAAAAACGTGTACTATGAGCGATTACCACCATATTAGGGAACAATACGCAAAACTGCATACAAAGCACATTATAAAAATGATCAGAACTAGATTGCTTAAAATGTACATTATTATTTTTTAGCAATTTAGTTACCAAAACATAAAAGTGAATACAAATGAAAAAAAAAAAAAAAAAATATATAATATATATATATATATATATATATATATATATATATATATATATATATATATATATATATATATATATATATATATATATATATATATATATATATATATATATATATATATATATATATATATATATATATATATATATATATATATATATATATATATATATATATATATATATATATATATATATATATATATATATATATGTTCCAAACGCTAAAGTGTAATCAAAGCATCCAAAACGATAATTACTCCCAGTGAGGTCTAAAGCACTGTTCAGGGGGTGCTGTAAACTTATCATTAAAACCAGCTGTGGCCTCACTGAACGTTTCCCTTTGTGTCTCACAATACAAGAGGGCAGTCACAGCCTGCCCTCTAAAGACAACTCTCTTCCTCCACACAAACCAACAAGCACCTAATAACACACACACCCTTCACTCAAAAATTTTTAAATCATCATGGCGAATCCTACACCAGCCTCGGAGTCCCCATCTTGGGAGGGGACCATAAATGTCCCCAGGTCGGACTGCCTTTCTGTCGACGACCCTAAGTGTCTTGACACCCCCTTCAACTTTTTTTTCCATTAACTTCTGCAACATTCGCGGTCTAAGATCTAATTTTCAATCTGTAGAACACCACCTCTCCTCTTCTAAACCTCATCTTCTTTTCCTCACCGAAACTCAGGTTTCTGAGACAACTGACAGTAGCCCCTTTTCTGTTCCCTCCTACTTTCTCTATCCTCATTTGCGATCCAAAGCTGGATGCTGCGTTTATGTGCACAATGATTTAACCTGCTCTCGTGCCCACGCTCTTGAATCTTCCGAGTTTTCCACCATCTATAAGAAATTCTTTGACTACTTAACTTCCAAAGTGGAGCACATTCTGACCCTCTTCTCTTTTGCAGAGATCTCCATTCTTGGAGACTTCAATGTTCACCACCAGCTTTGGCTTTCCTCTCCCTTCACTGACCATCCTGGTGAACTAGCCTACAACTTTGCTATCCTCCATGACCTAGAGCAATTGGTGCAACACCCTACTCGTATTCTTGACCGTCTTGGAGATACGCCCAACATTCTTGACCTTTTCCTGACCTCTAATCCTTCTGCTTATGCTGTCACCCTTTCTTCTCCGTTGGGCTCCTCAGATCACAATCTCATATCTTTATCTTGTCCTATCGCTCCAATCCCTCCTAAGGATCCCCCTAAGCGAAGGTGCCTCTGGCGTTTTGCCTCTGCTAGTTGGGGCCACCTGAGGAGGTATTTTGCTGATTTTCCTTGGAATGACTACTGCTTCCATGTCAGAGGACTGTCTTTGTGTGCTGAGCGCATAACAGAGGTGATAGTGTCTGGCATAGAGGCATACATTCCTCACTCTTTTTCTCGTCCTAAACCTTCTAAACCTTGGTTTAACACAGCTTGTTCTCGTGCTATATATGATAGAAAGGTGGCCCACAAAAGGTACTTAAGCTTTACATCACCAGAATCTCATGCACTTTATATTTCTGCCCGGAACCATGCCAAGTCTGTTCTCCAACTAGCCAAAAACTCCTTCATTAACAGAAAATGTCAAAACCTTTCAAGATCTAACTCCCCTCGTGATTTCTGGCATCTAGCCAAAAATATCTCCAATAACTTTGCCTCTTCTTCTTTCCCTCCTCTATTTCAACCAGATGGCACCACTGCTATCACATCTATTTCTAAAGCTGAAATCTTTGCTCAAAGCTTTGCTAAAAACTCTACCTTGAACGATTCTGGGCTTGTTCCTCCCTCTCCTCCACCCTCTGACTACTTCATGCCACCTATTAAAATTCTTCGCAATGATGTTTTCCATGCCCTCTCTGGCCTAAACCCTCGGAAGGCTTATTGACCTGATGGGGTCCCTCCTATTGTTCTCCGAAACTGTGCCTCCGTGCTTGCACCTTGCCTAGTCAAACTCTTTCAGCTCTGTCTGTCAACATCTACCTTTCCTACTTGCTGGAAGTTTGCTTACATTCAACCTGTTCCTTAAAAGGGTGACCGTTCTAATCCCTCAAACTACCGTCCTATTGCTTTAATTTCCTGCCTATCTAAAGTTTTTGAATCTATCCTCAACAGGAAGATTCTTAAACATCTATCACTTCACAACCTTCTATCTGATCGCCAGTATGGGTTCCGTCAAGGCCGCTCTAGTTGTGATCTTCTGGCTTTCCTTACTGAGTCTTGGTCATCCTCTTTTAGAGATATTGGTGAAACTTTTGCTGTTGCCTTGGACATATCAAAAGATTTTGATAGAGTCTGGCACAAAGCTTTGATTTCCAAACTACCCTCCTACGGTTTCTATCCTTCTCTCTGTAACTTCATCTCAAGTTTCCTTTCTGACAGTTCTATTGCTGCTGTGGTAGACGGTCACTGTTCCTCTCTTAAATCTATTAACAGTGGTGTTCCTCAGGGTTCTGTCCTGTTACCCACTCGCTTCTTATTATTCATTAATGATCTTCTAAACCAAACTTCTTGTCCTATCCACTCTTACGCTGATGATACCACCCTGCACTTTTCCACGTCTTTTCATAGACGTCCAATCTTTCAGGAGGTAAACATATCACGCAGGGAAGCCACAGAACGCCTGACTTCTGATCTTTCTAAAATTTCTGATTAAGGCAGAGCAAACTTGGTATTGTTCAATCCCTCAAAAACTCAATTCCTCCATCTATCAACTCGACACAACCTTCCAGACAACTATCCCCTCTTCTTCAATGACACTCAACTGTCCCCCTCTTCTACACTGAACATCCTCGGTCTGTCCTTTACTTATAATCTGAACTGGAAACTTCACATCTCATCTCTAGCTAAAACAGCTTCTATGATGTTAGGTGTTCTAAGACGTCTCTGCCAGTTTTTCTCACCCCCCAGCTGCTAACTCTGTACAAGGGTATGAATACATACATGGAATCCGTCCATGTATGGAGTATGCTTCACATGTCTGGGGGGGTTCCACTCATACTGTTCTTCTAGACAGGGGGGAATCAAAAGCTTTTCGTCTCATCAACTCTCCTCTAACTGTCTTCAGCCTCTCTCTCACCGCCGCAATGTTGCATATCTAGCTGTCTTCTACCGCTATTTTCATGCTAACTGCTCTTCTGATCTTGCTAACTGCATGCCTCCCCTCCTTCCGCGGCCTCGCTGCACAAGACTTTCTTCTTTCTCTTACCCCTATTCTGTCCACCTCTCTAACGCAAGAGTTAACCAGTATTCTCAGTCATTCATCCCTTTCTCTGGTAAACTCTGGAACTCCCTGCCTGCTTCTGTATTTCCACCTTCCTATGACTTGAATTCCTTCAAGAGGGAGGTTTCAAGACACTTATCCATCAATTTTTGACCACTGCCTTGACCCTTTTATGGGACTGGCATTTCAGTGGGCATTTTTTATTAGATTTTTGTTGCTCTTGGCCAGTGCCCTTCCTACATAAAAAAATAAATAAATATAGGAAAATAAAATAGCATTACCATTAGTGTGTCTTTTCAGTGCCTTTCTTTTTTTTTTCGGTACCAAAACGTATAAAAACATTGGAAAGATATCTTGGAAAACAAAACTCCATCCAAACCGTGTCTTTAGAGTTCTTTTGACCTTACGTACGAAAACGCTAAAACGCATACAAATTACACTTTTCTAAAGAAACAAAACAACTCACACACAAAAAAAAACTTGTTAGTTACCAAAACGTCAAAATCCATGTAAAGCACTTAATATAGAGTAATGAAAAGACCCTAACAGAAACGTTTTCTTTGCTTGTTTATTAACGTATTAGGCACCAGAACCCTAAAAAGCATGGAAAATACTCTGTATGGGAAAAAAAAAACAATATTATCGAAAACTTGTCTTCTGAATATTTTTGAACTTACGTATAAAAACGCTAAAACGCATACAAAACAATTTTTCTGGAAAACAGAACAACAATAAGAAAAACTTTTATTTTGAGAGTTTTTGAGTTTCACAAGTACCAAAACGTTTAAAATGCATGCGTAGTCCCCATAAAACACGTAAAGCCATAAAGATACGTTTTATTTAATGTAGTTTTCTTTTTCCATATAGGGTGCTTTACATATATTTAAGCGTTTTAGTACTTAAGAAACCCTAAAACATTGATATTACACGTTTTAATGCTAGCATTATAGGTCTGATAACAGACCTATAATGACGCTATAATGGTCCTATATAGGACGCATTGTATTTATTTTGGCGTTTTATTCCCTAAAACGACTCAAAACTTTTTTTTTTTTTTTGGTAAAGTTTTTTGGTAAAGTGTTTTTTTAATGCATTATAAAAGTTTTGCACGAAAGAAGCTCAAAAACATTCCAAAGACGCGAATGAGATTTTTCTTTCCAATAGAGCGTGTTTTCCATGCTCTTTAGCGTTTCGATACGTAAAAAGCTGAAAAACGCTGAAATATATTATATAAAGCACCCTATAGGAATAATAAGATGAACATTGCTAAAAACGTGTAATATTCGTGTTTTTGAGGTTGTAAGATATAAAACGCAAAAGAGCATGCACATCAACCTTTATGGGAAAAGAAAACAATATTAAGAAAAACGTGTATTATGAGAGCTTTTCAGCTTACGTACAAAAACAAAAAAAAATAAATAAATAAATAAATTTTATCAAAATCATGTCTTTTGATTGTTTTTTGAGCTTCTTTCGTACAAGACCTCTAAAACGTTTACAAAACACCCTTTCGGGAAAAAAATAGAACATTACCAAAAACGCGTTTTGAGTGTTTTTGAGCTTGTTAGGAATCAAAACGTCAAAATGTATACAAAGCACCATATACTGGGTATCAAGACCACATCATCAGGAAGGTGTGATTTAGGTGTTTATAAGCGTATTAGGCACCAAAATCATTAAAAAAAAAACATTAAAAAAAACATTATATTGGGAAATAAAATATCATTATCAAAAACGTGCATTTTGAGGGTTTTATAGATTGTTAGGTACCAAAACGGTAGAAATGCATGGATAGTATATGGGAAACGAAAAGTTACTAACTTAAATCTATATTATGAGCGTTTTTGAGCTTCATAGGTACCAAAAATGTTAAAACAAATAAATAAAACTTTATATGGAGAACAGAACGACATTGCCAAAAACGTTTACTACGAGTGATTACCATCTTGTTAGTGACCAAAACGCCTAAATGCATACAAAGCACTTCATAAGAAGGATCAGAATTACAATGCTAAAAACGTGTAATATGAATTTTTTTTTTTTTTTTTTTGCTGTCAGATACCAAAACGCTAATGTGCATCCTATATGAGAAAAGAAAATATTACCAAAAAATATGTCTTTGAGTGCTTTTCAGATTCTTACGTACCAAAACTCTAAAAAGCATGGATAACACGCTATATTAGAGAACAAAAGAACTTCATCAGAGTCATGTCTTTTGTGTAATTTTGACCTTCTTACGTATAAAAACGCTAAAACGCATACTTTTAAAAATACCCTTTCTGTAGAAACAGAACAACTTTAAAAAAACGTGTGTTTTGAGTGATTTTCTGCTTGTTACGCACCAAAATGCATGGAAAGCAACCAATATGAGGTAACGAAACGACATTACCAAGAAAATGTCATTTGGGTGTTTATGAGTTTCTTAGGCATTAAAACGCTGAAAATGCTGGAAAACACCCTGTTTGGGAAAACAAAACTTCATCAAAAACGTTCCCTTTGAGCGTCTTCTCTTTTTTTTTTTTTTTTTTGCTTTTTTACGTTCCAAATCGGTAAAAAGAAAAAAATGCAAAACACCATTTAAGGAGAAAAAAAAAAATGCATGCAAAATACCATTATTAGAAATGAAATCATATTAACAGAAACCTGTAATATGAGTGTCTTTTTTTTTAGATTCTTAGATATCCATGAACATTTCTTTAAATGAATAAAAAATAAAAAAAAACGTATATTTGGTCAAAGACCAAAAAAAAAAAAAATGCATACAAATCACAATATGAGAAGAATCAGAACATCTTCGCTAAAAAAAAAAAAAAAAACTTGAAATATGAGTGTTTTTGAGCTTTTTGGTACAATATGTCTTTTGAGTGTTTTCAGCTCCTTACGTACCAAAACGTTAATAAACATGGAAAACATGTTTTATTGCAAAACAAAATAACTTTGTCAAAAATCGTATCATTTGAGTGTTTTTGATCTTCGCCCGTACAAAATACGTAAAACGCATACAAAACACTCTTTCAGGAGAAAGAAAACATCATCAAAAACGTGTATTAAGTGTATTCGAGCTTGTTAGGTAACAAAACGCCGAAATGCATGCAAAGCACCTTATATGGGGAAACAAGACGATATTACGAGACGATATTATCAGTCATTTGAAGCGTATTAGGCAGAAAAGCCCTCAAAACGTCTCTTAAGGGTTTTTTTTTCAGCTTATTAGGTATCAAATCCCTAAAAATGTATGCAAACTACACAATATGGGAAAGGAGCTGATATTAACAGAATCGTATATTATGAGTGCTTCTCAGTTTCTAAAACACAAGAATATCACTCTATATCGAGAAAGAGAACTACATTACTGAAAACGTGTATTATGAACGATTACCCGAATGTAACGGATCAAACGTTACAATGCATGCAAAACATCTTATAAGAAGAAGCAAAACAACAGTGTTAAAAACGTGTAATATGAGTTTTTTGGGGGGTCTTGTCAGGTACCAAAACACCACAATGCATACAAAGCACCCTAAAAGAAAAATCAGAACAACAATGCTAAAAAAGTGTTATGTGATTTTTTTTTTTTTTTTAAACTTTGTTAGGTAACAAAACGCTAAAGAGCAAGCAAGGTACCTATCATAGGAAAAGAAAACAATATTACCAAAGATATGTATTTTGAGTGTTTTCAACTTCTTAAGTATCAAAAACGCTACAAAAAAATAAATAAATAAAAAAGGCACGAAAAACATGTTACATTGGAAAACAAAATATCTTTAAGAATATCGTGTCTCTGCTTTTTAACTTACGCACAAAAATGCTAAAACGCATATAAGACACCCTTCGAGAAGAAACAGTAAAATATCAAGAAATACGTGTGTGTTTTTTTTAAGATTGTTAGGTACCAAAACCTCAAAAAGCATGCAAAGCAATCTATATAGGGTAGAGAGACGGCATTACCAGAAACGTGTGATTTTGGTGTCCATTAGCGTATTAGCATGAAAACACAAAAAAAAAAAAAAAAATGGAAAGCACCCTATATGGTAAAAAAAAATAAAAAAAATAAGCTTGTTAGCTTGTTAGGTACAAAACGACAAAAAATGCATGCAAGGTACCCATTATGATATTAAAAAAATATTAACAGAAAAGTGTAGTGTGTGTTTTACCTTCTTAGCTACCAAAACGTTAAAACACATCAATAACATTTTATATAGGTGAGCAGCACAACATTATCAAAAACATGTGTTATGAGCTATTACCACCATCCTAGGGATCAAAACGCCAAAATGCATACAAAGCACCCTGTGAAAAAGAATCAGAACAATGATAAAAACGTGTAAAAATAGTGTTTTTGAGCTTGTTAGCTACCAAACGCTAAAGTAATGCAACTCTTTATGGGAAAAAAAAACAATATTAAAAAAAACGTGTAGGTATTTGAAGTGTTTTTCACCTTCTGACGTACCGAAATGCCGAAAAGCATGGGAAACACGCTATATTGCAAAATAAAACAACTTGATCAAGATCGTGTCTTTTGAGTGTTTTTTGAGCTTGTTTTGTTCAAAAACGACAAAACGCATACAAAACACGATTTCTGAAGAAACGGAACAAAATTACCAAAAATGTGTGTTTTGAGTGTTTTTGAGCCTTTAGGTATCAAAACGCCAAAGAGCAAGGAAAGCATCTCATATGGGGTAATGAAACGTTACCACCAGAAACGTGCTTTATGAGTTTATTAGGCACTAAATGCTTAAAGCATGGAAAACACCATATATGGAGAAAAAAAAAACATTATTTAAAACGTGTATTTTGGGTATTTTCATCTTATGTACAAAAACCGTAAATATACCTGCAAAATACATAATATGATTTTATATATATATATATATATATATATATATATATATATATATATATATATATATATATATATATATATATATATATATATATATATATATATATATATATATATATATATATATATATATATATATATATATATATATATATATATATATATATATATATATATATATATATATATATATATATATATATATATATATATATATATATATATATATATATATATATATATATATATATATATATATATATTATATTACATTTTTTTCCCTTATGGTACATTGTGTATCCTATATATATTTTTGGTCTGTAACATGGTGGTAATCACTCATAATACATGTTTTAGGTTACGTCGTTCTGTTTTCTAAATAGAGTGTTGTTCATGTGTTTTAGTGTTTTGGTACCTATGAAGATGAAAAACACTCATAATACACATTTCTGTTAATATCTTTTTTTTTTTTTTTCCCCTCATCCCCCAGCTGCTAACTCTGTAAAAGGGCCTTCTTTATCCGTCCATGCATGAGTAGGCTTCACATGTCTGGGGGAGTTCCACTCATACCGCTCTTCTAGACAGGGTGGAGTCAAAAGCTTTATGTCTCATCAACTCCTCTTCTCTAATTGACTGTCTTCAGCCTCTCTCATCTCTAGTTGTCTTCTACCGCTATTTTCATGCTAACTACTCTTCTGATCTTGCTAACTGCATGCCTCCCCTCCTCCCGCGGCCTCGCTGCACAAGACTTTCTTCTTTCTCTCACCCCTATTCTGTTCTCTTCTCTAATGCAAGAGTTAACCAGTATTCTCAATCACTCATCCCTCTGGTGAACTCTTGAACTCCCTGCCTGCTTCAGTATTTTCCATCTTCCTATGACTTGAATTCCTTCAAGAGGGAGGTTTCAAGACACTTATCCTTCAATTTTTTACTACCGCTTTGGACTCTTTTATGGGTTTTATGGGGTTTATGAGTGTTTTTTTGGGCATGTCAGGTACCAAAACGCTTAAGTGCATGTAATCCACCTATATGGATGTTTTTCAGCTTCTTTAGGTACAAAAACGCAATAACACGTGGAAAACACTTTTTACGGAGAAACAGAACATTATAAAAAAAAACATCTGTTATTATTGTCTTTAGGCTTGTTTCGTACCAAACCCCTAAAAAATATATGCAAATTACCCATTATGGGAAACGAAACGATATTAACAGAAATGGGTAACATGAGTGTTTTTCACCTTCTTTGGTACCAAAACGCTAAAACACATGCTTTAATATAAATAAACAGAACAACATTAGCAAAAACGTTTATTATGAACCATTGTCGTCACGTTAATTAAGGACCAAAATGCTAAAAAAAAAGTGTCTTTTGAGTGTTTTTGAGCTTGTTACGTACCAAAACGGTAAAAATGCATGCAAACTACCCAATATGGGACGGAAAATTATATTAATAGAAACGTAAATTTTAAGTGTTATTTTTTCAGCTTTTTAGGTTCCAAAACGCTAAAACACATCAGTAGCACTCGATATGAAAAACAGAACGACATTACGTAAAACGTGTATTAGTGTCATTATCACCATGTTAAGGACGAAAACCTAAAAAGGCAAGCAAACCAACTTATGAGAAGAATAAGAACAACAATGATAGAAACGTCCAATATGAGTGCCAGAACAATATGAGGTACCAGAACAAGTCTACTGAGTGCTTTTCGTCTTCTTACGTACCAAAACAATTGAAAGCATGGAAAACACGTTATATATAGAAAATTTAAAGAACTTCATCAAAACCGTATATTTTTTTTTTCTTTAGTTTCTTATGTATAAGAAACGCTAAAACACATACAAAACACAATTTTGAAAAAGAAAAAAACATAACAACATTAAAAATCACGTGTGTTTTGATTATACAAAAGCATGTGTGTTTTTAGATTTTTTACGTAAGAAAAGCCATAAACACATGGAAAACACCCTCTATGACGAAACAACATTATGAACAACGTTTATTCTTTGGTATCTTTCATTTTGTGAGGTACGAAAACACTAAAAATGCCTGCAAAGTAGCCAATATGGGAAACAAAAAGAAATATAAAAAAAACGTGTAGTTTGTGTTTTTTCAGCTTTATAGGTAACAAAATGCAAAAAATAATATTAATAAAAATGTGTCTTTTGAGTAATTTCCAGATTCTTTGTATATGGAGAAACAGAACGACATTACTAAAAAAAGTGTGTCATAAGTAATTACCACCATCTTAGGGACAAAACGCCAAAATGCATATGAAGCACTCAATAAGAAGATTCGGAACAACAATGCTAAAAACGTGTATCATGAATGTATTTGGGCTTATTAGGTACCAAAACGCTAAAGTGAATTTAAAGCACCTGATGTGAGAAAAGAAAATAATATTAATAAAAATGTGTCTTTTGAGTAATTTCCAGATTCTTACGTACCAAAACACTAGAAAGCAGAGAAACCACGCTTTTTTTTAAAAAGAAAAAAAAATCTACATCAAAATCATGTCTTTTCAGAGTTTTGAGCTTCTTACGTACAAAAACACTAAACCGCGTAGAAAAAAAAAAAAAAAGTGTTTTCATCGTGTTTTGCTTCTTCGGTAACAAGATGCCAAAATACATTCAAAGCACACAATATGGGGTAACGAGACTACATTAGCAGAAAAGTATTAACTGTTTTTTTTTTCAGTGTGTTGGGCACCAAACCGCTAAAAAGCACGGAAAACACCGTTTATGCGAAAACAAAAACATTATTATCGAAAAAGTGTCTTTTAAGAGTTATTAAGCTTCTTTACATACCAAAACACACACACACACACAAAAAAACGAACATTATTAAAAATGTGAATTTTGTCTTTGAGCTTGTTATTTATCAAAACGTTAAATATGTATGTAAAATACACGTTATAGGAAACCAAAAGATATTAAGAGAGAAATATGAATGTTTTTTTTAACCTTCTTAGCTATCAAAACGCTCAAACACATAAATATCACTTTTTAAAC
Source organism: Scylla paramamosain (assembly GCF_035594125.1). Classification (NCBI taxonomy): domain Eukaryota; kingdom Metazoa; phylum Arthropoda; class Malacostraca; order Decapoda; family Portunidae; genus Scylla; species Scylla paramamosain. The sequence continues at coordinate 767,563 of NC_087188.1, forward strand.
AGAAAAAAAAAACATTACCAAAAACGTGATGAGATTGCCATCATATTAGTGAACAAAATGCCAAAATGCATATAAATACATGTATATTAGAATATGGGAAACGATAAGATATTTATAGAAACAAGTATTATGATTGTTTTCATCTTTTTAGGTACCAGAAAGCTAAAATTCATGAATAGCATTCTAGATGAAGAAACAAAGACAATACCAAAAACGTGTATTATGAATGATTATGACCATGTTAGGTACTAAAACGCCAAAATGTGTACAAAGCACCATATTAGAAGAATCAGAACAACAATGTTACGTGTTATGTTTTTTTTTTTTTGGCTCTTCTGGTACCAAAACGCAAAAGTGCATGGAAGGCACCCTATATTGGATAAGAAAACAATATTACCAAAATCGTGTGTTTTGAGTGATTTTCAGCTTTTTACGTATCAAGACATAGATAACACGCTATTTAGGAAAACAAAAGAACTTCATCAAAATCGTTACCGTTCAGTGTTTCTGATCTTCTTTCGTATAAATAAACTAAAACGGATATATTTTTTTGTTCTTTCTGGAGAAAAGAATAACATTACTAAAAACGTGTTTGAGGGTTTTTGAGCTTGTTATGTATCAAAACGTCAAAATGCATGCAAATCACCCGATAGAGAATAACGAGACGATATTATGAGAAATGTATCATTTGGTTGTTTTAAAGCGTATTGGAAACAAAAACGCTGAAAAGAATGGAAAAAACCTGATATGGGAAAGCAAATTAACATTATCGAAAACGCGTGTTTTTAGTGCTTTTGAGCTTGTCTGGTACCAAAACAGGAAGAATGCATGCAAAGTACACAATATGGGAAACAAAATTATATGAAAAGAAACGTGTATTATGAGAACAACATTATTAAAACTTAATTTATGAGTCTATATTAGCTCGTTAGGTACCAAAACTCTAGGTAAAGAGTAGGCAAAGCACGCTTTATGGGAAAACATCATTACCAAAAACGTGTATTCTTAAATGTTGTTCAGCTTCTTACCTACCAAACGGCTAAAAAAGCATAAAGAATACACTATATTGGAAAACTAAACAACTTTATCAAATTAGTGTCTTTTTCAATTTTTTTTTTTAGGTTTTTTTTCCTATAAGAACCCTTAATCGCATACAAAACAGACTTTCTGCAAAAAAACATAACAACATTAACAAAAACGTGTGTTTTGGGTGTTTTTGATGTTGTTAGGTATCAAAACGTCAAAATAAACGAAAAAACAAACTGTACTAGAAAACGAGACTCTAATACCAGAAACGTGTCATTTGGGTGTTTATGAGCGCATTAGGCAAAAAAGAAAAAGAAAAAAAAATGAATAAAACGCTAAAAAAAAAATAAATAAAATAACGTACATGGAAAAGGAATTAAAATTTTTGAAAAAGTCTTTTATGATTTTGTTCAGATAATAAAATGCATGTAAAGAAACGAATATTGGAACGAAAAGATATTAACAAAAAACGTTAAAACACATGAATATCAGTCTATATGGAGAATCTTACCAAACAAGTGTCATATCAATGATGACCACCATGTTTGGGACCAAAACCCCGAAATGAATGCAAAGCACCCTATAAGAACAATCAGAACTATAACAATATTACACTCATATTACACGTATAAAAACGTGTAATATGAGTGTTTTTGTGCTTTTCAGGTTACAAAACGCTGAAATGCATGCATGTAAAGCACCCTATATCATAAAAAAAGAAAACATTACCAAGAATGCAAATTTTGAGTGCTTTTTAGCTTCTTGCGTTCCTGGTTTCCCGGTTTGCATTCTTGGTTTTAAACGATTTTGAGCTTCATACGTAAAAAAAAGAAAAAAAAAAAAGCTAAAATGCATGGAAATCAGTTTTTCTGGAGAAATATAACAACATAAAAAAAAAAAAAAACTTGTGTTTTGAGTGTTTTGATTGACCTTGTGAGGTAGCAGAACGCCTAAATAAAGAGGAAGCACTTTATATGAGGAAACGATACGACATTACCAGAAACGTGTCTATTTGGTGTTTACGAGCTTTTAAGGCACTAAAACGATAAAAAAAAAAAAAATCTAAAACGTGTCCTTTGAGAGTTTTTGATCGTATTTAAGTACCAAAACATGCAAAACACTCTTTACAGAGAAACATAACATAATGAAAAGCGTTTGTTTTAAGAGTCTTTTACCTTGTTAGGTACCAAAAATCTTAAAAGGCATAAAAAGTCCCCAGTATGTGAAACAAAACGATATTAACAGAAGCGTGCATTATGATTGTTTTTTTTTTCAGCTTTTCAGCTACCAAAACGCTAAAACATTTGAATACAACTTCATACAGGTCAACAAAACAGCATTACCAAAAAGATATGTAATTTTGTATTCCCATTTAGGTTGATTTCGATGCCTTTTGGGATTTTTGTGCCTAACACGCACACAAACACTCAAAAGACACGTTTTTTGGAAATATCTTTTTGCTTTGCATGTATTTTGGTGTTTTAATACCTAATTATGTGAAATACACTTGGAATACATATTTATGGTAATGTTTTTTTTTTTTTGATCGTACGTTTTACCGTTTCGGTACCTAAAAAGCTCAAAAACACTCACAATACACGTTTTTGGTAATATTCTTTCGTTTCCTTATATAGTATATTTTGCATTAATTTTGGTGTTTTTGCACGTAACGTGTTTAAAACAACATACTAGTTTTTGGTAATAATATTCTGTTTCGCCATAAAAGGTGTTTTCAATGCGTTTTAGTGTTTTGGTGCGTAAGAAGTTCAGAATACTCAAAAGACATGTTTTTTTTTAGTAATGATGTTTTGTATTCCTATAGAGGATGATTTTCCATACTTTTAACGATGTAGTGCCTAATACGCTCATAAGACACGATTCTAGAAATCTCATATTTTGTTCCCAATTAAGGTGCTTTGTATGCATTTTAGCGTTTTGGTACCTAACAATAAAAAAAATACACTAAAAATAACCGTTTTTCACAATGTTGTACTGTTTTTCAATATAGAGTGCTATTAATACCCTTTAACGTTTTGGTACCTAAGAATCCTAAAAAAAGACTCATAATACACGTTTCTCGGGATGGCTTTTTATTCCCCCATATGGTGTACTTTGCCTATATTTTTCCGTTTTTTTTTTTCTACGTAACATGCTGAAAAACAATCAAAATACTTTTCTTGGGTAATGTTATTCTTTCTCTCCATAAAGAGTGTTTTGCATGCGATTTAGTGTTTGATAATTTAAAAAACACTCAAAAGACACGTTTTGGTAATGTTGTTTTGTATTCCCATATAGGGGGATTTCCAGGATTTTTTTTTTTTTCATTTTGGTGCCTAACACGCTCATAAACACTCAAAAGACATATATCTGGATATGTCGTTTTTTTTTTTTTCATATATGTTGTTTTGCTTGCATTTTTGGATTTTGCTACCTAATAATGTGAAATCTACGAAGCTCAAAACACATATAATGCACGTCACTCATAATATCCTTTCGCTTCCCCTTATACGGTACATTTTGTCATTTTTCTTCGTAACACGCTCATAACATTCAAAATACTTGTTTTTTTGGTATAGATTATTTTGTTTCTCCTTAACAAGTGTTTTGAATGCATTTTAGGGGTTTTGTTCGTAAGAAACTCAAAAACACACAAAAGACACATTTTTTATAATGTTGTTTTGTATCCCGATATACTGTGATTTCTTTGCTTTTTAGCTTTTTGATGCCTAACACACTCAAAAACACTCAAAAGAAACGTTTCTAGTAATGTCGTTTGCATATAATTCAGCGTTTTGGTACTTCATAGTGAAAAACACTCAAAATACACGTTTTTTTGGTAATGTTCTTCTGTCTCTTGATATATATTTGTATATTTTAGCAATTTTGTACTTAAAAAAAATAAAAAGAAAATCACATAAGGTATTATGTGATTTTCTTTTTCTTTTTTTTTGCAGTTTTTTGCATTCATTTCGTTTCCCATACAGAATACATGAATGCATTTTGCATTTACTACGTAGCAAGCTCAAAAACACTCAAAATACAAGTTTCTGGTAAAATCATACAGTTTCTACAATAGGTATATTTTTTTGTGGTTTAATGTTTTTATTTTATTTTTTTTTTATGCATGTAGCTCAAGAACACATAATAGACATTATTGGAATTATTATTTTCTTATTGTATATGTTTTACATTTCATTTCATGTACAGTCTTCCATGCGTTACATGGTTTTCTATCGTTTTTGTGCCTGTCAACCCTCATAAACTTTCAGAAGACACGTTATAAGGTGCTTTTTCTTGCAATTTGGCATTGTGGTACGTATCAATGTAATATACACTCAAAATACACGTTTTAATGAATGTTGCCTTTTTTTCTAATATAGAGTGCTATTCATACGTTTTAACGATTTGCTGCATAAGAAGCTAAAAAAAAAAAAATACACTTTTCTCGCAATGTCTTTTCGTTTCCTCATATAGAGTACTTTACATGTTTGCTTTTTTTCTACGTAACAGTCTTAAAAAAAACTCAAAATACTTCTTTTAGTAATGTTATTCTGTTTCTACAAAAAAAAAAAAAATGTGTTACATGTGTTTTATCGTTTTGGTAAGTAAAAAGTTCAATTACACATAAAAGACACGTTTTTCGTAATGCTAATTTAGATTCCCACAAAGTGTGATTTTTATACATTTTAGTGTTTTGGTGCCTAACACTCTCAAATATACTTGAAAGACAAGTTTCATGTAATATCGTGTCGTTTCCCTATATAGAAGCTTTACCTGCTTTTTTGGAGTTTTGCTACATTATAATGTGAAATACAGTAGAAATACAAACTTTGGTAAAGTTATTTTGTTTCTGCATATAAAGTGCTATTCATGCATTTTAGTGTTTTGGTACCGAAGCTCAAAAACACTTATAATACATGTTTCTCGTAATGTCTTCGTTTCAACATGTTGCATGCATTTTTTTCGATCTAAGAAGCTCAAAAAACATTCCAAATACTTGTTTTTGGTAATGTTACTCAGTTTCTCCATAAATGGTATTTTGCATGCTTTTTAGTGATTTGGCATGTAAGAAGCTGAAAACACTGAAAAGACACATTTTTGGTAGGTCTTTCTATTCACATACAGGAATCATTCAATGCTTTTTAGCATTTAGTGACTAGCGTGCCTAAAAACACTTAAAACATACGCTTCTTATTATTTTGTTTTGTTTCGAACAAAAAAAGAAGTTTCGGATGCATTTTGGCGTTTTGATAACTTATAGTGTGAAAAGACTCAAATTACACGTTTTTGGTAATGTTGTTTTGTTTCTCCATAAAGAATGGCATTAACGCGTTTTCCTGTTTTGGTATCTGAGAAGCTCAAACACACTCATAATACGTTTCTCGTATCGTAATGTCTTTTATTTTCCCCATATATGGTACTTTGGATTTAAATTTTACTACGTCAGAAGGCCCAAATCTCTTAAGATATTTGTTTTGGGTAATGTTATTATGTTTATTCATCACGAGTGTTTTGCATGCGTTTTTGCATTTAGGCACGTGAGAAACTGAAAAACTGTTTTGCTAATATTGTTTTTTCTCTTACCGAATAGGATGATTTGCAAGCATTTTAGTGTTTTTGGTGCCTAACACGATAGAAAACACAAAAGAGACACGTTTCTGGAAATATCGTATGCTTTGCACGTATATTGATCTTTGCATGCATTTTGGCGTTTTGGTACCTTACAGTTTGAAATACACACACAAAAAAAAAACACGTTTTTTGTACTGTTGTTCTTTTCTCCATATAAACTGGTATTCTTGCATTTTCCCGTTTTGGTACCTTTGAAGCTCAATGCAGACAATACGCGTTTCTCGTAATGTTTATGCGTTTCCCCATATACGGTTTATTACATGCATTTTCGCATTTTTCTACATAGCTAGCTCAAAAACACTCAAAATACTTGTATTTTTGGCATTAATATTATGTTTATATAATGTAATTTCCCTTAATATCGTTTATTTTTCCCATATTGGGCAAATTGCATGCATTTTGACGTTTTGGTACTTGACAGTGCAAAAAACACTCAAAATGCACGTTTTTTTTTTTTTTTGTATTGTTATTCTGTTTCTCCATATAGGGTGTTATTCATGCTCTCGTAAAGTTCTTTACTTTCCAGATGTAGTGTACTTTGCATGCATCTTATCGTTTATGTACGTAACAAGCTGAAAACATTCAAATTACTTGTTTTTTTTTTATAATGTTACATTGTCTCAACAAAGGGGATTTTGCATGCATTTAAAGGTTAGTTAAGTAGCCAAAAAACACTCAAAAGGAGCGTTTATGGTAATGCTATTTTTCCCATATCAGGTGCTTTAGATACGTTTCAGCATTTAGTTGTTACACATGCACAAAAACACACATAAGATACGTTTCCTGTAACGTTGTTTCATTTCACCGTAGAGGATATTTTTCATGTATTTTGGTGTTTTGTTATTCAAGGAATTGAAAAACACAAAAATTACATATTTTTTTTTTTTATTATTATTCTGTTTCTCCATATAGAATGCTATTCATTTGTTTCAGCGTTTTGGTACCTAAGAAGCTCAAAAACACTAAAAATACACGTCTCTCGTAATGTTCTTTACTTTCATTGTGTAGTGCACTTTCAATACATATGTGTGGTTTTGTACGTAACAAGCTGAAAACACTCAAAATGCACGTTTTTGTTAAAGTTATTATTGTTTCTCTATGAAAGGTGTTTTGCAAAAGTTTTAGCGTTTCGGTGCGTAAGTAGCTATAAAAAATATAAAAAAATAAATACACTCGAAAGAAACATTTTGGTATTATTTATTTATTTATTTATTTATTTATTTGCAAATTAATTTTTTCCCATACTTTTTAGTATTCTCGTGCCTTCAAAAGACACTAAAAATATGTTTATGTAAATGATATTTCAATTCACAATTTAAGGTGCTTTGCATGCATTTTCTCGTTTTGGTATTTAAGAATGTGAAATACCTTTGATAATATTCTCTTTCCGAGATAGAGTGCTATTCATGCGTTTTATCCTTTTAGTACCTATGACGATCCAAAGCACTCATAATACTTATTTCTAGTAATGTTGTCTCATTACCTCGAACACGGTTATTTCCATGCATTTTGTCGTTTTTATACGTAACAAGGTAAAAAAAAAAAATACTCAAAATACTTATTTTTGGTAATGCTGTTCTTTCCCAATAAAGTGTGTTTTGCATGCGTTTTAGCAGCTTGGTACATAAGAAGCTGAAAACAATGAAAAGATACGTTTTTTGTAAAGTTGTTTGGTATTCCCATACAGGGTGATTTCCATGGATTTTAGCGTTTTGATGCATAATATGTTCATAAACTCCAAAGAGATGTTTCCGGAAATGTCGTTTATTTTCCCAATATAGTGTGCTTTGTTTTTCAGCTTTTTTTGTGTGTGTATCAGACAGGAAAACGCATCAATACGCAATGGATATATGGAGAACTGAAAAAAAAAAAATGACCGCCAAAAACTTGCAATTTCAGTTTTAGGTACCAAAACAAAAACTGCATGGAAAGCCAGCCCCAAAAAACGAATATTTCAAGAGTTTTTGTGCATGTTAAGCACCAAAACGCAAATAAATCCCAAATAAAGCACCCTATATGGGTATAAAAATAAATAAAAAAAGACCAGTCTTTTGAGTGTTTTCAGCTTCTTATGTACCAAAAACGCATTTTAAAAACACACTACTTTGAGAAACAAATTAACATTACCAAAAACAAGTATTTTGATTGTGTTTTTTGAGATTGTTGTGTACAAAAGCTCCCAAATTACTTGGAAAGTACCCTGTATTGGGAAACTAAATATATTTACAAGAAACATGTATTTTTGTGCTTCTTAGGTACTAAAACCGCTAAAACCCATGAAGAGCACTCTATATTGAGATACAAAGCAACAAAATTTAAAACGTGTATTTTGAGTGCATTTCACACTCATAGGCATGAAAACTCCAACATGTATGCAAAACACCATATATGGGAAAAAGAAATGACATTTCCAGAAATGTGCCTTTTGAGTGTTTATGACGTGTTAAGCACCAAAACGCTAAAAAGTATATAAAAAAAAAAAAAACTATTCAAAACTTTACAAAACAAACGTGTCTTTTCAGTGGTATTTAGCTTCTTACGTACCAAAACGCTAAAATTGATATAAAATCCTTAATGGAGAAACAGAATAACTTTAGCCAAATAAGAATTTGGGTGTTTTTGAGCTTGTTACGTACAAAAACGCCTAAAGGCATGCAAAGTATCCAACATGGGGAAATGAAAGAACATTACAAAAAATGTCTAATATGAATGTTTTTCACATTGTTAGGTACCAAAACACCATAATGCATGTTAAGCCCGTAATATGGAAAAACGAAATTATATTGCAAATAACATATGTTTTGAGTGTTTTTGTGCATGATTGACACCGAGACGCCAAAAAAGCTTGGAGCACGTTATATTGGAAAACAAAACAAAATTACAAAAAACACATTTTTTGACTGTTTTTAAACTTTGAAACACTAAAACGCATGCAAGACATCATTTAGGGAAAAAACAGGGTAACATTATCAAAAACAAGTATTGTTAGTGTCTTTGAGCTTGTTTCGTACACAAACGACAAAATACATACAAAATATCCTATACGGAATAAACGAAAGGCCATTACCAGAGATGTGTATTATGAGTGTTTTTAATTTTCTTAGGTATCAAACCGCTAAATCGCATAAATATCATTCTGTATATATATATATATATATATATATATATATATATATATATATATATATATATATATATATATATATATATATATATATATATATATATATATATATATATATATATATATATATATATATATATATATATATATATATATATATATATATATATATATATATATATATATATATATATATATATATATATATATATATATATATATATATATAAAAGCAATATTACAAAAAAGTGTATTTGACAGTATTTCACATTTTTTAGTACGAATAAAAAAAAGCTTACAAAGCACCTTAACAATACCAAAAACAAGTATGTTAAGTATTTTTGGGATTGTTACCTAGAAAAGGGAAAGGATGCATGTATGTGGGGCAATGAAAAGACATCACGAGAAACGTATACTATGACTATTTTTGGGCTTCTTAGGTATCAAAGCAATAAACCGCATGAATAGCGCTCTATATGGAGAAACAGAACGCTACTAAAAACGTGTATTTTGAGTGTTTTTGATATTGTTAGGCACCAAAACGCTAAAATGCATGCAATGTCTCCTATACAGGGAAACAAAAAGACATTAACAGAAGGGTGTCTTTTGATTGTTTTTGATCGTGTTTAACAATAAAACGCTAAATAGAACGGAAATCACCCTACATGTGAATACAAAACAACATTACGAAAAACGTCTTTTGAGTGTTTTTGAACTTCATGCTTGCCAAAACGCTGCAACACTTGTAAAACACACATTATGGAGAAATAGAACAACATTAACAATAACAACTATTTTCGAGTGTTTTTGAGCGCTTACGTAGAAAAACGCTAAAATGCATGAGTAGTACTATATATTGGGAAACGAAATGACGTTATGAGAAACATGTATTAAGCTTTATTGGTACCAAAAGCAAAAACGCGTTAATATCACTCTATGCGTAGAAACAACAGCGTTCCCAAACGTGTAAATTGAGTGTTTTTCACACTCAATTTTCCTTTCATGGGAAAACTAAACGACATATAAAAAACGTATCTTTTGAGTTTTTTTTTTTTTTCTGCAGGTTACACAAAAAATGCTAAAAAGCATCGAAAGCACCCTATATACGGAGAGAAAACTGCATTACAAAAAACGTGTTTTGAGTATTTTCTAGCTAAAACGCATGTAAAAACACCCTTTATGTAGAAACAGAATAACATTACGAAAAACAAGTATTTTGAGTGTTATTGAGCTTATTACGCACAAAAACGCAAAAAAAGCATGCAAATTACGAGGGAAAGGAAAAGACTTTACGAAAAACGTGTATTATGAGTGTTTTTAAGCTTCGTTATCAAAACTCAAAAACGCATGAATATGGAGAAAAAGAATAACATGAATGGAACTCTATATTGAGAAACAGATCAACATTACCAGAAAACGTGCATTTTTTTGTGATTTTCACATCAGTAAGTACCAAAACGACGAAATTTATGCCCTATATGGGGAAAGAACGAAAAATCCCAGAAACGTGTTTTCTGAATATTTTTTTTTTAGTATGAGCCATAAAAACGTAAAAGAAATAATAGAAATCACCTTATTTGGGAATACAAAAAAAAAAAGAAAAAATTTGTCTTTTGAAAGTTTTTGAGGCTATCAGAAAGCTAAAGCACATACAAAACACTCTTTATGGAAAAAAAACAGATTAACATTACCAATGACAAGTATTTGGGGTTTTCAGCTTGTTACGTACAAAAACGACAAAATCCATGCAAAGCACTATATATGCAGAAAAAGAAAAGAAATAGAGAGAAACGTGTATTATAGTTGTTTATGAACTTCATAGGTTCCGAAACGCTAAAATGCAGGAGTAGCATTATATATGTATTTAGATAACATTAAAAAAAAAAAAAAAAACGTGAAATTTTGTATTTCACACGCCAAAATTCATGCAAAGTATCCTATGTAGAAAAAAGGAAACGATATTTGAGTGTATATGAACGTGTTAGGTACCAAAACGCTAGAAAGCATTGAAAACACCCTATATGCGAGAAGAAAATATTACAAAAAAAGTCTCTTTTAAGTGTTTTGAGCTACTTACCAAAACCAAAAACACATGCAAAAACGCTTTGTGAGAAAACAAAATAACCTAACCAAAACCAACTATTAGAGGTGTGGTTGAGCTTGCTACGTAGAAGGAAGCCAAAATGCATGCAAAGTGTATTATAAGCGTTTTTGAGCTTCTTAACTACCAAAATTCGAAAAAGCTTTAATAACACTCAATAATGAAAAATAGATTACCAAAAAAAACGTGTAATTTGACGCTTTAGCTCATTCTTAGGCACCAAAACTCGAAAATGCATAGGAAGTGTCTTACATGAAGAAACGAAACAACATTCCAAGAAAAAAGTATTTGGATTGTTTTTGTACAGGTTAAGCGCCAAAGCTTTAAGAAGCACGGAAAGCACTTTATATAGGAATAGAAAACAAAATTTTCAAAGATGTGTCTTTTGAGTGTTTTCAGCTTCTTATGTACCGGAATCCTGTATGGAGAAACAGAATAATATTACCAAAAAAAAAAAAAAAAAAAAGCATTTTGAATGTTTCTAAGCTTCTTACGTTGAAAAATGCCAAAAAAAAGCATGAAAAGGGGAAAACAAAAAGACTTTCCAAGAAGCGTGTATTGTGAATGTTTTTGAGATTCCTCGGTACCAATACATGAGAACACATAAATAGTACTAAAGGTGGAAAAAAAAAAACAGAAAACTACCAAAAATGTGTATCTTAGTGTATTTCACATTTATAGATAACAAAACGCAAAAATGCATGCTGATCACCCTATATGTAAAAAAGAAATAACATTTGCATAAAGGTGTGTTTTGAGTATTTGTTATCGTTTTAGGAAGAGAAACGTACAAAAACGTCAAAATGGATGCAAACTACTTAATAAGGGATACGAAAAGACACTACGAGAAACTTTTATTATGAATGTTTTTGAGCTTCTTAATTATGAAAACGCTTAAAACGCATGAATAGTACTCTATATCAAGAAACAGAGAGAAAAAAAAAAACGTATAATTTGAGTGTATTTCACATTCTTAGATGCCATATCGTGAAAATACATATAATTTACCCTATATGGCGAAACAAAAAGTGATTAAGAAAATCGCGCATTATGAGTGTTTTTGAGTTTCTTAGGTACAAAAACGCTGAAACACATGAATCTAGTTACGCACAAAAAAACATGGAAAAAAACCCTATAAAGGAAAACCAAAAAATATTACTAAAATCGTGTCCTGTTTTTTATTTACTTACGTAATAAAACGCTAGAACCCATGCAAAAAAAATAAAATAAAATAAAATGAAATAAAATAAAATAAAATAAAAATATATAAATAAATAAATAAATAAATAAAATAAATAAATAAATAAAAATAAATACTGAGAAACAGTATACCTTTACCAAAAACCGTGTATTTTAAGAGTTTTTGAGTTTGTTACATAGAAAAAAAAAGCACCATTACCAAAAACATATCTCCGATGTGTTTAGGAGCTTCTAACGTCCAAAAAAGTGCTAAAAGGCATGCAAAACTTTCTTATTGAGAAAAAGAATAACATCACCGAAAAATGAATTGAAACTTCATTTTCAGAAACATGTCTTTTGAATGTCTTTTGGAGCGGGTTCGGCACAAAAGCACAAAAATGATGAAAAAAACTCTATAGCTATATATATATATATATATATATATATATATATATATATATATATATATATATATATATATATATATATATATATATATATATATATATATATATATATATATATATATATATATATATATATATATATATATATATATATATATATATATATATATATATATATATATATATATATATATATTACCTAGACACGTTGTCTTTTTTAGCTGCTTACGTACCAAAACGCTTAAACGCATTCAAAACACTGTTTAAAATACAAAACAAAATAATGTTACGAAAGCACAAACCTCAGCACTCCCGTAGACGCCCACAATTCCCCGACAGTCAGGACAGCACTCGGGAACACCAGCAGGCTAGACAAGAGATGCTAAGGGTACCACGTCCCACGTGATTCACGTGATTCACGCACAGCCAGACAGAGCGGGTAGACAAACAGTGGGCAACACTTTCTTCCTTTACTAGTTCCGTTAGTTACAGGCAGTTACAGACACAGGCAGGGACAGTCAAACTCTTCAGGCTCACGCAACAGGCACTCGGCACGGAGGACACGCAAAGACAAGTTATCCAGAGCGGGGCCAACAACACACTGCCCAGTCACTGCAGTCACGCGACTTCTCTCCCGCCATCCATGCACCACTGCCAGACACCAGGCACAGCTGACACACACACACGCACGTCACACACTCAATCCCACAGAAAGAAATAAAGGCAACTTAGACTAAACAACAATAATACCCGGGCGTTACATCACCCCCTCCTTTACAAAAAGGTCGACCCGACCTTGCCTCTCCTTATATCTCTCCCTCAGAGTCAATCAACACAAAATCATCATAACGCCGTGGGCGGCGTCTGTCCCTGCGCGGCCGAGTGGGCTGAGGTTCCTCTGCTGGCTCTGAGTCGCGGCCGTCGCCCACCCCTGACTCCTCAGCCTCGGCCTCCTCTGGCTCGCTGGGGGTGGTGACAGCTGTCTCCGGGGACTCGTCGATTTCCTCGGCAGCAGAATCGGCATCATCGCCGCCACCTCCCCCGAAGCCCCAAGTGTAGTGCCCAGGACCGTGATAGCGCCACAGACGGTCCACATGCACAATGGAAGGGCGACGGCGTCCACGCTGGATTTTGTACGTCACCCCCGAGATCACGGCGATGACAGTGTAAGGCCCCTCCCAGGGGCTCTGGAGTTTCGGAGAGAGGCCACGCCGGCGGCGAGGATTATGCAGCCACACTTTCTCGCCTACCGCGTAACTCGCCTCCCTCACTCGCCGGTCGTAAAGACCTTTCATGGCCTGACTCGCTGCCCTCAACTTGCCTCTCACCCGGTGGTGTACCTCCGCGAACCGCTGCGAACTGCGGCTGCGAACCCAGAGGTGACTGTGGGGAGGTCAACATCAGGAGGGCGCCCCGTGGCCAGGTCAATAGGAAGGCGGAGCTCCCGGCCAAACATCAGCTGGGAGGGCGAGTGATCGGTGGCTTCATGGACGGCGGAACGGTATGCCATCAGCATCGCCGGCAGCTTGACGTCCCAGTCCTCCTGCCCCGCCCCACAATACTTGGCCAACTGTTGAACTAGCGTCCTATTGAAACGTTCAACCATGCCGTCAGACTGTGGGTGGAGCGGGGTGGTACGCGTCTTATAAATCCCCATCAAGTCACAGCACTCGCTGAATACACGAGACTCAAATTCACGGCCCTGATCGGAGTGCAGCTCGACGGGCACGCCAAACCTAGAGAAGAACTGGTCGACTAGTACACTCGCCACAGTCTCTGCCTCATGATTGGGGATAGCATACGCCTCTGGCCACTTAGTGAAATAATCCATGGCTACACAAATGTACCGGTTCCCGCGGGGAGTGAGGGGAAACGGGCCGGCAATGTCCACTGCCACCCGCTCCATCGGTGCCCCTACATTGTACAACTGCAGTGGGGCCCGGTTACGGTGCGCTGGGCCCTTTTTAGCGCTGCACACGTCACAGGCCCGGCACCATTCCGTCACGTCACTGCGCATTCCTCCCCAATAGAACCGCTGGCGGAGGCGTTGAAGGGTACGCTTTTCGCCTACGTGGCCACTCGTCACACCCGCGTGCACTTCCTTCAATAGTTCCGGCCGCATAGTACGAGGCACTACCACAAGCCAGGCGTCTCTGCCCATCCCGCCTACCGCCTCCCACCTTTTCACTAACACCCCGCTCTCGTCAATTGATAGCGTCTCCCACTGGCTTACCAAACACTTAGCGGCGGGGCTTTCAGCCGCCACTACCTGCCAGCTAGGGCGCTCGTCGCTGGCTTCTAGCCAACGCACGACGGGGGCTAGATCGGGGTCACTGCGCTGCGCCACATGCCACCGCTCATTGCACTCGGCGGTGTTTGCAGGCACACGTAAACGGCGGCACACTGTGTCCAACACCCCAGGAGCGCCAGGTGAGGAGGCCTCACACGGGCTGGGCTCCCTGGCGGTGCAGTGTGAGCAACTAGCCTCACACGGGCGTCGGCTCAGGGCGTCAGCATTGTTGTGCACGCGTCCTGGGCGGTGAACGATCCGGTAGTTATACTGCTCCATGCGCCCCAACCACCTCGCCAACTGTCCCTCCGGCCCCTTAAGCGTCTTTAACCACTTCAGGGCGGCATGGTCAGTACGGACGGTAAACTCGGCGCCGTACAGGTAGGGGTGGAAGTGTTCGAACGCTTTCACTACGGCCAACAACTCTTTCCTGGTTACACAGTAGTTGCGCTCTGGTTTACTAAACTTGCAGCTGTAGTAAGCCACTACGTGTTCCTTGCCGTCCTTTACCTGCGACAGCACAGCCCCGACGCCCTCGGCACTGGCGTCGGTGTCAAGCAGGTAGGGCAGCTTCGGGTCAGGGTAAGGCAAGACGGGCGCCTCCACAAGCGCCGCCTTCAAGCTGTCAAAGGCCGCCTGACATGCCTCATCCCAGCGGAAGCTCGCCCCCTTCTTGGTGAGACGGTTAAGAGGAGCAGCTAAGGTGGCAAAGTTGGGCACGAAACGGCGGTAATACGTGCAGAGGCCCAAGTAACTCCTCACTTCAGCTACGTTGGAGGGAGTGGGCCAGTCAGCCACCGCTGCCACCTTGCCAGGGTCGGTGCGCACGCCAACACTGCTGACGACATGTCCCAGGAACGGCACCTCATGCTGGAAGAGGAGGCACTTCTTGGGGCTAAGCTTGAGATTGGCCTTCCTCAGGCGCTGCAGAACCTCCTCCAGCCTCCCCAGCTCCTGCTCGAAGGTGCTCCCGAAGACTATCACGTCGTCCAGATATACGAGTGCCGTTTTCCACTGCAGGCCGTCTAGCACTCGCTCCATCAGCCGCTCAAAACAGCCCGGGGCGTTGCAGAGGCCAAATGGCATGACGTTAAACTGCCACAGGCCCTGCCCGAAAGAGAAGGCCGTCTTAGGCTTGTCCTCCTCCGCCATCTCCACCTGGTGGTACCCTGACTTCAGGTCAAGTGTACTGAACCAGCATGCTCCGACCAGAGCGTCCAGCGTGTCGTCTATCCTCGGCAGGGGGTAAGAGTCCTTCACCGTCACGTCGTTCAGGGCCCGGTAGTCCACACAGAAGCGCTGCGTTCCATCTTTCTTCTTTACCAGGACTACCGCCGACGACCAAGGACTGTCTGATCGCTCGATTACCCCTTGCGTGGCCAGGTCGTTCACTGCACGCTGCATTTCTTCGCGCCTTGCTGGTGCGATGCGTCGGGGTGGGCTCTTGACCGGTGCGTGGGTGCCAGTGTTGATCGTGTGTTTCACCAGTGACGTGCGACCCAAGTCCGAGGCGCTCTGGCTGAACACATCGGCGTACCGGCCCAGGGTGTCACACACGAGCTCCGTCTGCGCCTCCGTCAGATTGACAGCGCTCCGGGTCGCTAGATCCTCCAGGAAGCTCGGCAGCGGGGCTCCCTCGGCCGCCCGCTCACCCTGCGGCGGTGCCTCGGCACGCTGCACCTCCACGCACTCGCCCACCGCTGTTCCGGCGGGTATGTTGCGAGCCTCGTCGGAGAAGTTAGCCAGTAAGACAGTGACTACCTTCTCCCCCGCTTGCACGAGGCTCCTTCCGACTGCCACTCCGTCAGCCAGTCGACAGTCGCTGGCTGGTTCCACTAGGCCCTCCGTGCTCTGCATCGGCCGTGCGAGTCGACACTGTACTCGACACTCAGAGCGCGGGGCCAACTGCATCCGCCGTGTCGTCACTACCTCCGACCGGCCGACCTCCGGAAGGAAAGGCACATCGTATCCACATACCTTTATCACCTTCCGTCCAAAGTCTACGCAGGCCCTGGTCTTCTTCAGGTAGTCGTAACCCAGCAGACACTCTTCCTCCAGCTCGGCAACATACACGGGCAGGTTCACCTCCGCGCTGCCGACACTTATTCGAACGTCTACTGGGCCTTGCAACGGCATGCAGTCCCCCGTTACTCCACACAGCCTGTCCACGGTGCACGGGAGCCACTCAGCACTTACCAGCCTCCGCTGCACGATGGTGCGCTCAGCCCCGCTGTCAATGGTCATGCAGCAAGGCCTTCCATCAACCGCACCTCGTACCTGCACTGCGCTGACGGTGAGGTGGCACTTTACACAGCACGGGGCATTGGCACCTTGGCAGGCTGTGAGGTCGCCCCCTCCTCCAGCCCGCTGCTGTTTCCCGCCTCAGCAACCTCCTTGGGCTTGGGGGAGGCGCTGGAGCGGTGGCCCGATTTGCCGCATGCGGCGCAGCACGTCTGGAAGGCTTTGGAGTTAGGCCGATCGAGGGAGCGCGTCCTTCGTCCCCTCGGACATTGGCTGCGTCTATGGCCTCTCTCACTGCAGCCCCAACAGCGGCCGGCGAACTCGGACGGGCTCGCCTCCCGTGACGCCGCCTTGTGCTCCACCTTCGCCTTCCGGCCCCGTACCTCACCGCGAGGCTGGGCAAGAGAAGAGAGGCTGGTCGTCGTCTGTAGGAAGGCCTCAAACTCCATAGCCCGTGCCAACGCCACCTGCACGTCAGCTGGGTGTGCCTGCTTCACATAGATTTGGAGCTGGTGGTCCTGGAGGGCGTCTACGAACGCGTCGCGCGCCAGAACAACGACCATGTCCTCGGCCGCGCTTGGATACGCCCTCCTCACCAGCCCTTCTACGTCCTGCGCCAGCTGGGAAAGGGTTTCGTCCTTCTCTCGCGTCCTCTTCTTAAGCTGGGCGCGGTATACCTCCGCCTGATGACGGTGTCCGAAACGTCGCCGCAAAGTTTCGGACACTGCTGCGTATGAGGTGCGCTGGCTGGCAGGGAGATGACCCAGCACTTCCAACGCCGGGCCTCGCAGCGCTGTCGCTAGTTGCAGGGCCTTCTCTGCCTCCCCCCAGCCCTGGGCCAAGGCCAGCATATCGAACTGGGCGACGTAAGACTCCCAGCTGACCTTACCATCGTACTCCGCTGGCTTGCGTCTCACGTGACGAGGTGACGAGCGGGCTGCCTTAGGGCTCGGGGGCGGGGAGGCGGCACGGGGAGGTGAGCCCGGCGGTGTAGGGGGCAGGCTAAGCCCTCCCCTCCTGTCCCGGGTGGGCGGCCAGCCCCCAACGGCCATCTCGGGTGCTTCCCAAGGACCTGCTTCCCCCACAGGGCCCCATCCAAGGCCCCCAACAGCAGGTGGGGCTGAGGCCACACTCCCTTCAGGTCCTGGGCTAGTCACGGGAGGCCAGGCGGGGGTTGCGGGCAGCTGTACACCTCCCGCCAAGACGCCACGTGGCGGCCACGCGCCCTGCCGCCAAACACTCGCGCCCTCACGCAGGTCTGCCACCTCTTCCCGCAAGGCTTGGAGTTCACTTTTTACCTCCTGTTTCACTGCCTCACACGAGCGATCAGTATACGCCTGCGTTTCAGCCCTCAGAGAACCTAGGCTGCTTTGCAGGGCTTCCATCAGTCGTTCAGTTTAGGCAGCTTGTGTTGCCACGGTTTGCTCGTGCCTTTCCTCCTGCTTCTGAGCCATACTCGCCAGTTGGGACATGAGGAGGTCCATCTGGGTGGGCTTCTCGTCACCAGCATCACTAGAGTCGTGACTAGACCCACTCAGTCCCTCACACTGGTCAGCAGCACCACTCTCGCCCGCCATTTTGTCTACCACCTTGTCTGCCATGGTTTCTCCACTCGAGTCACGTAGGTCTGTACGAGCACACACTTAGCATCCCACTCCTGACACCATTGTTACGAAAGCACAAACCTCAGCACTCCCGTAGACGCCCACAATTCCCCGACAGTCAGGACAGCACTCGGGAACACCAGCAGGCTAGACAAGAGATGCTAAGGGTACCACGTCCCACGTGATTCACGCACAGCCAGACAGAGCGGGTAGACAAACAGTGGGCAACACTTTCTTCCTTTACTAGTTCCGTTAGTTACAGGCAGTTACAGACACAGGCAGGGACAGTCAAACTCTTCAGGCTCACGCAACAGGCACTCGGCACGGAGGACACGCAAAGACAAGTTATCCAGAGCGGGGCCAACAACACACTGCCCAGTCACTGCAGTCACGCGACTTCTCTCCCGCCATCCATGCACCACTGCCAGACACCAGGCACAGCTGACACACACACACACACGTCACACACTCAATCCCACAGAAAGAAATAAAGGCAACTTAGACTAAACAACAATAATACCCGGGCGTTAAAATAACTTTACCAAAAAACGTGTATTTTTAGTGTTTATCAGCTTGTTACACCAAAATATAAAGTACACCACATCGGAAAAGAAAAGAACATTACGCGAGACGTGTACTTTGATTTTTTTTTTTTCTTTCGAGCTTCTTAGGAAACAAAACGCTTAAACGCATAAATAGCTCTCTATTTAGAGAAACAGAACAACATTACAAAAAAATGTGTATTTTGAGTGTTTTACAGAGAAAACAAAACGCCAAAATACTCGTACATGTAAAGCGCCCTCTATGGTGAAATAAAACAACATTACAGGAAACGTATCTTATGAGTGTTAGACAACAAAACGCTAAAGATCATAGAAAGGACTCGATATGGAAAAAAAAAAAAAAACATCATTACCAAAACTGTTCCTTTTCAGTGTTTTGAGGTACCTATGAAAAAGCTTAAAACATGGAAAATCCCCTTGATCGTGACACAGAGTAACATTACCAAAATTAAATATGAAATGATTGTTTTTGAGCTTGTTACATTGCCAAAATGCATGTTTAGTATACTATATAGATAACCAAAAGGACCTTACGAGAAACGCGTATTTCGAGTGTTTTCGAGCTTGTTAGGTAACAAAACGCGAAAACGCGTTTGAATAGAACTCTATATAGACAAACAGAACAACATTGTCAAAAACTTGTATTTTGAGTGTTTTTTACATTGTTAGGTACCAAAACGGTAAAATGCAAGCGAATCACCCTATATAGGAAAACAATGTGAAATTACCAGAAGCGTGTCTTTTTATTTATTTTTTTTCGAGCGTATTAGGCACCAAAACGCTAAAGTGCATGGAGAACACCCTATTTTCAATAAAAAAAAAACAGCTTGGTTTACCAAAAAAGGTTTCGTCTGAGTGTTTGAGTGTCTGACGTACCATATCGCTAAAATTCATGCAAAACACCCGTTATGGAGAAACTGAATAATATTACCAAAAATGTATGTTATGAGTGTTTTTTTTTTTTAGCTTATTAGGTACAGAAACGGCAAAATGCACGAAATATACCCTATATGGTGAAACATAACAAGATTATGAATGTTATTGAAGTCCTTATTTGAAAAAAAAAACGCTCAATAGCACTCTATATGAAGAAAAACAATAACACCATCAAAAACGTATAATGAATGTTATTCATATCATTATGTACGAAAACGCTTAAATTCATGCAAAATATCCTCGATTTAACAACGGAAAGACATTACGAGAAAAGTGTGTTATGAATGGTTTTCAGCTTCTTAATGTCCAAAACTCAAAAACTCTTTAGGAACATTATATATGGGGAAACAGATCAACATTACGAAAAATGTGTATTTTGAGTCTTTTTTTGTATTGTTAGGTACCAAACATCCAAAATGTATTCAGTTCACCGTATATAGGGAAAAAAAATTACATTTCCACATACATGTTTTTGGAGTGTTTATGAGGATTTTGTACACCAAAATGCTAAAAAGCATAACCCTATATACGAATACCAAAGAACATTACGAAAAACGTGTCTTTTGAGTGTTTTGAGCTTCTTACGTACCAAAATTATAAAACGCAAGCAAAACACCCTTAATAGAGAAAGAATAACATTTAAAAAAACTAGTATTTCTAATGTTTTGAGCATGTTACGGATAAAAACGACGCAATTCATTAAAAATATCCTATATCGGGTAATGAAAGAACATTACTTGAAAGGGATATTATAAATGTTCCTTATGTACCAAAACGCTAAAACGCATGAAAAACACTCTATATGGAAAAAAAAAATAAATAAATAAAAAAAAATATATATATATATATATATATATATATATATATATATATATATATATATATATATATATATATATATATATATATATATATATATATATATATATATATATATATATATATATATATATATATATATATATATATATATATATATATATATATATATATATATATATATATATATATATATATATATATATATATATATATATATATATATATATATATATATATATATATATATATATATATATTTTTTTTTTTTTTTTTTTTATGTAGGAAGGATACTGGCCAAGGGCAACAAAAATCTTATTAAAAAAAAATGCCCACTGAAATGCCAGTCCCATAAAGGGGTCAAGGCAGTGGTCAAAAATTGGTGGATAAGTGTCTTGAAACCTCCCTCTTGAAGGAAGTCAAGTCATAGGAAGGTGGAAATACAGAAGCAGGCAGGGAGTTCCAGAGTTTACCAGAGAAAGGGATGAATGATTGAGAACACTGGTTATCTCTTGCGTTTGAGAAGTAGACAGAATAGGGGTGAGAGAAAGAAGAAAGTCTTGTGCAGCGAGGCCGCGGAAGGAGGGGAGGCATACAGTTAGCAAGATCAAAAGAGTAGTTAGCATGAAAATAGCGGTAGAAGACAGCTAGATATGCAACATTTCGGCGGTGGGAGAGAGGCTGAAGACAGTCAGTTAGAGGAGAGGAGTTGATGAGACGAAAAGCTTTTGATTCCACCCTGTCTAGAAGAGCAGTGTGAGTGGAACCCCCCCAGACATGTGAAGCATACTCCATACATGGACGGATAAGGCCATTGTACAAAGTTAGCAGCTGGGGGGGTAAGAAAAACTGGCGGAGACGTCTCAGAACATTACAAAAAAGAAGTATTCTGAAAAAAAAAAAAAAAAATTGAGCATGCAAAAATGCATGGAAAGTAAGTATCCTATATTGGAAACAAAAAGACATGGGAAGAAACGTGTATTGTGAGTGTTCTTGAGCTTCTTACACACCAATACACTAAAACGTATGAATAGCACTCTATACGGAAAAAAAAAAATTTTTTAAACGTTTCTGTTGTTTCTTTTTCACACCTTTAGTAGCCATAACGCCAATCAGCATGCAAAGCATGATAGGCATGAAAATGCAAAAAATCATGGGAAGCATTCTATATGGGAAAAGAAAAGATTATCAAAAACGTGCCTTTTTGAGTGTTCTTTAGCAACTTGCATACCAAAAACACAAAAACGCCTGGAAAACAGTCTTTATACGGAAAAGGAATGACACTGCCAAAAAACAAGTATTTTGAGTATTTATGATCTTTTTACTTAAAAGCATTCAGCATTTTTCTGCATATTAGACAACAAAATTCTAAAAAGCTTGAAAAAAGCCAAAATTTGAATTTTTTTTTATTTACATATGTACCAAAATATTAAAACCCACGCGAAACACACTATATTGAAACGAAAAAAAATATTACCAAAAACAAGCATTTTCAGTGTTTTTTGTGCTTGTTACGTACATAAACACCAAAATGCATGCAAAAGAACCTCTATGGGGAGAAAAAAGTCATTACAAGAAACGTGTTTTTGAATAATTTTGAGCTTATCATGTACCAAAACACTAAAACGCATGAACAACACTACCAAAAAACATGCATTTTTTTTGTGTACTTCACAGTTAGGTACCAAAAAATTTAAATGTATATGTACCTTATATGGGGAAAGGAAACGACATTGCACGAAATGTGTTTGTTATGTGATTATGGACATGTTAGGCACCAAAACGCTAGAAAGCATAGAAAGTGCTCTATATGGAAAACAATACACCATTTATCAATTACTTCTCTTTTCGGTGTTTTTAAGCTACTTTCGTAGCAAAAACTCCTTTATGGAGAAACAGTATAACTTTACCAAAAAAGTGAATTTTCAGAGTTTTTGAGGTTACGTACAAAAATGCATGGAAAGTACTCTATATGGGGAAAGAAAACACTAAAAGAAACGTGTATTATGAGAGTTATTAAGCTTCTTAGGTACCAAAGCGTTAAAAGGCATAAATAGCTCTCTCTATGGCGAAACAAAACTTCTTTACCAAAGACGTGTATTTTTTAGTGTTTTTTTTTTTTTTTACGTTGTTAGGTACCAAACACTAAAATGAATGCAGAGCCACCAATATGGGGGAAACGAAACGACATTAACAGAAATGTGTTTTGAGAGTTTTTCAGCGTCTTAGGCACCATAAACGTTAAAAAGCATAGATATCATATTGTATAGAAGAATAAAACATTAACAAAAATGAGTTTTTTTTAATGTTTTTGAACCACTTATGTACCAAAACGCTATAACGCATGCAAAACTCCTTTTATAGAGAAAAAAAAGAAAAACAAAAACAAAATCCAAAACAAGAATTCTGAATGTTTTTTTTTCACTTTGTTAGGTACCAAAACGCCGAAAATCATAAAAAAAAAGCTTATATTGTGAAAGAAAACGAGATTCCCAGAAACATTACTTTTGAGTGTCTATGACCGCGTTAGAAACCAAAATACTAAAAAGCTTTGAAAACGCCTTATAAGCAAAACCAAAACAACTTAACAAAAACGTCTCTTTTTAGTGCTTTAAGCTACTTACCAAAACGCCAAAAACATATGTAAAACACCCTTCATGAAAAAAGAGCATATTTCTATTAAAAACGTGTACTTGAAGTGTATTTGAAAGTATTCTATATAGGGAAAGAAGATATTACGGGTATTTGAGCTTCTTAGGTACCAAAACGCTAAAATGCATGGATATAATTTTGTATTGAGAAACAAAAACACTAGAAAAAAGGTACATTTTTAATGTATTTCACATTCTTAGGTACTAAAACGCCAAAAAGCATAGAAAACATCCTATATGGAGAAAGACAAGGAGATTTCCAGAAACGTGTCTTTCGAGTGTTTGAGAGCGTGCTAGGAAACGAAACGCTAAAAAGGATGGAAAGACCCCTATAGGGGGACAACAAAAGATCCTTAACAAAAAAATTTCTTTCCAGTGTTTTGAGCTACTTACGTAAGATAATGCCAAAACACATGTATCTCTGTATGGATAACAAGCTAAATATCAAATGCATGTAATTTGAATGTTTTTGAGCATGTTACAAAAATGTCACTAAGAAACATGAGTTTTTTAGTGTTTTCGCCTTATATTCAAAACACAAAAAAATGCATGCAAAGCATGTGATTTGAAAAAAAAAAAAAAACAGAACAACGTTTCCAAAAAAAACGAGTATTGTTTGAGCTCGTTAGATACTAAAACTCCTAAATGCATGCAAACCACTCTGTATGGGGAAACAAAGGGATTTTTTTGAGACACGTGTGTAATAAATATTTTTGTGCTGCTTAGCTAACGAAACGGAAAATTGCGTGAATAGCAGTCTATATGGAGAAACATAAGAACATTACCCAAAACGTGTATTTTCAGTATTTTCACATTGTTACGTACAAAAACGCAAAAATATAGGAAAATCACTCCATAGTGGG
The DNA here is from genome assembly GCF_035594125.1 of Scylla paramamosain. Taxonomy (NCBI): domain Eukaryota; kingdom Metazoa; phylum Arthropoda; class Malacostraca; order Decapoda; family Portunidae; genus Scylla; species Scylla paramamosain. The sequence continues at coordinate 791,999 of NC_087188.1, forward strand.
AGTGATTTTATTGTTTGATCGTGTTAGGCACCAAAAGTCTAAAATGTATAGAAAGCACCCTATATTGGAATATAATACAACATTAACAAAAAAAGGTTCTTTTGTGTTTTTTTTTTAGCATCTTACGTACCAAAACCATAGAACGCATACAAAAAAACCCATTGTAGAGAAACAAAATAACAAAATAAAGTGTATTATGAGTGTTTTTGAGCTTGTTAGGAACAAAAGCAGCAAAATGCAGGCAAAGTACCCTATTTAATGGAAGAAAACCATATTACCAAAAGTCTATATTATTATTGTTAATCTCCTTAGTTAACAAAACGCTAAAACGCGTGAATAGCGCTCTAACAATGTATCAGTACCAAAAACATTTGTTTTGAGTGCTATTCACATTGCTACATAGGAAAATGCCAAAATGCATGCAAATTATGGAATAACGAAAAGATATTACAAAAAACGTTTATTGTAAGTGTTTTTCAGCTTTATGGTAACAAAACGCAAAACGCGCTTTAATAGCACTCTGTATAGAGAAACCGCCGAAATGTTGCATATCTAGCTGTCTTCTACCGCTATTTTCATGCTAACTACTCTTTTGATCTTGCTAACTGTATGCCTCCCCTCCTTCCGCGGCCTCGCTGCACAAGACTTTCTTCTTTCTCTCACCCCTATTCTGTCTACTTCTCAAACGCAAGAGATAACCAGTGTTCTCAATCATTCATCCCTTTCTCTGGTAAACTCTGGAACTCCCTGCCTGCTTCTGTATTTCCACCTTCCTATGACTTGACTTCCTTCAAGAGGGAGGTTTCAAGACACTTATCCACCAATTTTTGACCACTGCCTTGACCCCTTTATGGGACTGGCATTTCAGTGGGCATTTTTTTTTAATTAGATTTTTGTTGCCCTTGGCCAGTATCCTTCCTACATAAAAAAAAAAAATATATATATATATATATATATATATATATATATATATATATATATATATATATATATATATATATATATATATATATATATATATATATATATATATATATATATATATATATTATTATTATTATTTTTTTTTTTTTTCCATATGGAGTGTTTTTCATGCGTTTTAGCGTTTTGGTACATAAGGAACATTTATAATATCCCTTTCAAGTAATGTTCTTTCATTACCCGATATAGGATATTTTTAATGAATTGCGTCGTTTTTATCCGTAACATGCTCAAAACATTAGAAATACTAGTTTTTGGAAATGTTATTCTTTCTCTATTAAGGGTGTTTTGCTTGCGTTTTATAATTTTGGTACGTAAGAAGCTCAAAACACTCAAAAGACACGTTTTTCGTAATGTTCTTTGGTATTCGTATATAGGGTTATGCTTTTTAGCATTTTGGTGTACAAAATCCTCATAAACACTCCAAAAACATGTATGTGGAAATGTAATCTTTTTTCCCTATATACGGTGAACTGAATACATTTTGGATGTTTGGTACCTAACAATACAAAAAAAGACTCAAAATACACATTTTTCGTAATGTTGATCTGTTTCCCCATATATAATGTTCCTAAAGAGTTTTTGAGTTTTGGACATTAAGAAGCTGAAAACCATTCATAACACACTTTTCTCGTAATGTCTTTCCGTTGTTAAATCGAAGATATTTTGCATGAATTTAAGCGTTTTAGTACATAATGATATGAATAACATTCATTATACGTTTTTGATGGTGTTATTGTTTTTCTTCATATAGAGTGCTATTGAGCTTTTTTTTTTTCAAATAAGGACTTCAATAACATTCATAATCTTGTTATGTTTCACCATATAGGGTATATTTCGTGCATTTTGCCGTTTCTGTACCTAATAAGCTAAAAAAAAAAAACACTCATAACATACATTTTTGGTAATATTATTCAGTTTCTCCATAACGGGTGTTTTGCATGAATTTTAGCGATATGGTACGTCAGACACTCAAACACTCAGACGAAACCTTTTTTGGTAAACCAAGCTGTTTTTTTTTATTGAAAATAGGGTGTTCTCCATGCACTTTAGCGTTTTGGTGCCTAATACGCTCGAAAAAAAATAAATAAAAAGACACGCTTCTGGTAATTTCACATTGTTTTCCTATATAGGGTGATTCGCTTGCATTTTACCGTTTTGGTACCTAACAATGTAAAAAACACTCAAAATACAAGTTTTTGACAATGTTGTTCTGTTTGTCTATATAGAGTTCTATTCAAACGCGTTTTTGCGTTTTGTTACCTAACAAGCTCGAAAACACTCCAAATACGCGTTTCTCGTAAGGTCCTTTTGGTTATCTATATAGTATACTAAACATGCATTTTGGCAATGAAACAAGCTCAAAAACAATCATTTCATATTTAGTTTTGGTAATGTTACTCTGTGTCACGATCAAGGGTATTTTCCATGTTTTAAGCTTTTTCATAGGTACCTCAAAACACTGAAAAGGAACAGTTTTGGTAATGATGTTTTTTTTTTTTTTCCATATCGAGTCCTTTCTATGATCTTTAGCGTTTTGTTGTCTAACACTCATAAGATACGTTTCCTGTAATGTCGTTTTATTTCACCATAGAGGGCGCTTTACATGTATTTTGGCGTTTTGTTTTCTCTGTAAAACACTCAAAATACACATTTTTTTGTAATGTTGTTCTGTTTCTCTAAATAGAGAGCTATTTATGCGTTTAAGCGTTTTGTTTCCTAAGAAGCTCGAAAGAAAAAAAAAATCAAAGTACACGTCTCGCGTAATGTTCTTTTCTTTTCCGATGTGGTTTACTTTATATTTTGGTGTTTTTTTTTTTTTTTACGTAACAAGCTGATAAACACTAAAAATATACGTTTTTTGGTAAAGTTATTTTGTTTTGTATTTTAAACAGTGTTTTAAATGCGTTTAAGCGTTTTGGTACGTAAGCAGCTAAAAAAGACAACGTGTCTAGGTAATATATATATATATATATATATATATATATATATATAGCTATAGAGTTTTTTTCATCATTTTTGTGCTTTTGTGCCGAACCCGCTCCAAAAGACATTCAAAAGACATGTTTTTGAAAATGAAGTTTCAACTCATTTTTCGGTGATGTTATTCTTTTTCTCAATAAGAAAGTTTTGCATGCTTTTTAGCACTTTTTTGGACGTTAGAAGCTCCTAAACACATCGGAGATATGTTTTTGGTAATGGTGCTTTTTTTTTCTATGTAACAAACTCAAAAACTCTTAAAATACACGGTTTTTGGTAAAGGTATACTGTTTCTCAGTATTTATTTTTATTTATTTATTTATTTTATTTATTTATTTATTTATTTATATATTTTTTTTTTATTTTATTTTATTTCATTTTATTTTATTTTATTTTTTTTTGCATGGGTTCTAGCGTTTTATTACGTAAGTAAATAAAAAACAGGACACGATTTTGGTAATATTTTTTGGTTTTCCTTTATACGGTTTTTTTCCATGTTTTTTTGTGCGTAACTAGATTCATGTGTTTCAGCGTTTTTGTACCTAAGAAACTCAAAAACACTCATAATGCGCGATTTTCTTAATCACTTTTTGTTTCGCCATATAGGGTAAATTATATGTATTTTCACGATATGGCATCTAAGAATGTGAAATACACTCAAATTATACGTTTTTTTTTTTTCTCTCTGTTTCTTGATATAGAGTACTATTCATGCGTTTTAAGCGTTTTCATAATTAAGAAGCTCAAAAACATTCATAATAAAAGTTTCTCGTAGTGTCTTTTCGTATCCCTTATTAAGTAGTTTGCATCCATTTTGACGTTTTTGTACGTTTCTCTTCCTAAAACGATAACAAATACTCAAAACACACCTTTATGCAAATGTTATTTCTTTTTTACATATAGGGTGATCAGCATGCATTTTTGCGTTTTGTTATCTATAAATGTGAAATACACTAAGATACACATTTTTGGTAGTTTTCTGTTTTTTTTTTTTTTTTTTCACCTTTAGTACTATTTATGTGTTCTCATGTGTTGGTACCGAGGAATCTCAAAAACATTCACAATACACGCTTCTTGGAAAGTCTTTTTGTTTTCCCCTTTTCATGCTTTTTTTGGCATTTTTCAACGTAAGAAGCTTAGAAACATTCAAAATGCTTTTTTTTTTTTTTTTTTGTAATATTATTCTGTTTCTCCATACAGGATTCCGGTACATAAGAAGCTGAAAACACTCAAAAGACACATCTTTGAAAATTTTGTTTTCTATTCCTATATAAAGTGCTTTCCGTGCTTCTTAAAGCTTTGGCGCTTAACCTGTACAAAAACAATCCAAATACTTTTTTCTTGGAATGTTGTTTCGTTTCTTCATGTAAGACACTTCCTATGCATTTTCGAGTTTTGGTGCCTAAGAATGAGCTAAAGCCTCAAATTACACGTTTTTTTTTTGGTAATCTATTTTTCATTATTGAGTGTTATTAAAGCTTTTTCGAATTTTGGTAGTTAAGAAGCTCAAAAACGCTTATAATACACTTTGCATGCATTTTGGCTTCCTTCTACGTAGCAAGCTCAACCACACCTCTAATAGTTGGTTTTGGTTAGGTTATTTTGTTTTCTCACAAAGCGTTTTTGCATGTGTTTTTGGTTTTGGTAAGTAGCTCAAAACACTTAAAAGAGACTTTTTTTGTAATATTTTCTTCTCGCATATAGGGTGTTTTCAATGCTTTCTAGCGTTTTGGTACCTAACACGTTCATATACACTCAAATATCGTTTCCTTTTTTCTACATAGGATACTTTGCATGAATTTTGGCGTGTGAAATACAAAATTTCACGTTTTTTTTTTTTTTTTTAATGTTATCTAAATACATATATAATGCTACTCCTGCATTTTAGCGTTTCGGAACCTATGAAGTTCATAAACAACTATAATACACGTTTCTCTCTATTTCTTTTCTTTTTCTGCATATATAGTGCTTTGCATGGATTTTGTCGTTTTTGTACGTAACAAGCTGAAAACCCCAAATACTTGTCATTGGTAATGTTAATCTGTTTTTTTTCCATAAAGAGTGTTTTGTATGTGCTTTAGCTTTCTGATAGCCTCAAAAACTTTCAAAAGACAAATTTTTTCTTTTTTTTTTGTATTCCCAAATAAGGTGATTTCTATTATTTCTTTTACGTTTTTATGGCTCATACTAAAAAAAAAATATTCAGAAAACACGTTTCTGGGATTTTTCGTTCTTTCCCCATATAGGGCATAAATTTCGTCGTTTTGGTACTTACTGATGTGAAAATCACAAAAAAATGCACGTTTTCTGGTAATGTTGATCTGTTTCTCAATATAGAGTTCCATTCATGTTATTCTTTTTCTCCATATTCATGCGTTTTTGAGTTTTGATAACGAAGCTTAAAAACACTCATAATACACGTTTTTCGTAAAGTCTTTTCCTTTTCCTCGTAATTTGCATGCTTTTTTTGCGTTTTTGTGCGTAATAAGCTCAATAACACTCAAAATACTTGTTTTTCGTAATGTTATTCTGTTTCTACATAAAGGGTGTTTTTACATGCGTTTTAGCTAGAAAATACTCAAAACACGTTTTTTGTAATGCAGTTTTCTCTCCGTATATAGGGTGCTTTCGATGCTTTTTAGCATTTTTTGTGTAACCTGCAGAAAAAAAAAAAAAAACTCAAAAGATACGTTTTTTATATGTCGTTTAGTTTTCCCATGAAAGGAAAATTGAGTGTGAAAAACACTCAATTTACACGTTTGGGAACGCTGTTGTTTCTACGCATAGAGTGATATTAACGCATTTTTGCTTTTGGTACCAATAAAGCTTAATACATGTTTCTCATAACGTCATTTCGTTTCCCAATATATAGTACTACTCATGCATTTTAGCGTTTTTCTACGTAAGCGCTCAAAAACACTCGAAAATAGTTGTTATTGTTAATGTTGTTCTATTTCTCCATAATGTGTGTTTTACAAGTGTTGCAGCGTTTTGGCAAGCATGAAGTTCAAAAACACTCAAAAGACGTTTTTCGTAATGTTGTTTTGCATTCACATGTAGGGTGATTTCCGTTCTATTTAGCGTTTTATTGTTAAACACGATCAAAAACAATCAAAAGACACCCTTCTGTTAATGTCTTTTTGTTTCCCTGTATAGGAGACATTGCATGCATTTTAGCGTTTTGGTGCCTAACAATATCAAAAACACTCAAAATACACGTTTTTAGTAGCGTTCTGTTTCTCCATATAGAGCGCTATTCATGCGGTTTATTGCTTTGATACCTAAGAAGCCCAAAAATAGTCATAGTATACGTTTCTCGTGATGTCTTTTCATTGCCCCACATACATGCATCCTTTCCCTTTTCTAGGTAACAATCCCAAAAATACTTAACATACTTGTTTTTGGTATTGTTAAGGTGCTTTGTAAGCTTTTTTTTATTCGTACTAAACAATGTGAAATACTGTCAAATACACTTTTTTGTAATATTGCTCTTTTATATATATATATATATATATATATATATATATATATATATATATATATATATATATATATATATATATATATATATATATATATATATATATATATATATATATATATATATATATACATAATACACGTTTCTCATTATGACTTTTCTTCATATTGTTTATGTTCTATGTATTTTGGCGTTTTCTTTAAGTAAAAAGATAAAAGATACTCAAAATACTTGTTTTTTGGCAGTGTCATTCCTTTTCTGTATAAAGAGCGTTTTGCAGGCGTTTTTGTGTTTTTGGTATGCAAGTAGCTAAAGAACACTCAAAAAGACACGTTTTTGGTAATCCTTTCTTTTCCCATATAGAATGCTTCCCATGATTTTTTTGCATTTTCATGCCTATCAAGCTTTGCATGCTGATTGGCGTTATGGCTACTAAAGGTGTGAAAAAAAACAACACAAACATTTAAAAAATAAATTTCTTTTCTGTATAGAGTGCTATTCATATGTTTTAGTGTATTGGTGTGTAAGAAGCTCAAGAACACTCACAATACACGTTTCTTCCAATGTCTTTTTGTTTCCAATATAGGATACTTTCCATGTATTTTTGCATGCTGAATTTTTTTTTAGAATGCTTCTTTTTTGTAATGTTGTTCTGTTTCTCTATATACAGTGGTAGTAAAGCGTTTTTGCATTTTGGTTCTCGTAATGTCTTTTTTGTTTTACTACATATAGTACTTAACACTATAAATCCATCGCATGTTTTCCATTTTAGCATTTTTGTACGTAAGTAGTTCAAAAATACTAAAAAGACACGTTTACCGTGATGTTTTCTTTTCTCATATAGGGTGCTTTCCATGCTTTTTAGCATTGTCTTACCTAACAGGCTCAGAATCACTTAAAAAAAATATGATTCTGGAAATTTTTTTTTTCTCTCTCCTCATGTAATGCTTTCCATGCATTTTGTCTTTTCGTTACCTAACATTGTGAAATACACTTAAAATACATGTTTTTTGTAATGTTCTCTTTGTCAAAAAACAGCAATATTCATGCCTTTTTGCCTTTTAGTACTTAAAGATTCTCAAAAAAAAAATCACATAATGTCCTTTCGGTTCCCTATATAGGGTAGTTTACATGCATTTTGGTTTCTCTGTATGTAACAAGTTCAATAACACTCAAAATATTTGTTTTTTGGTTATGTTGTGGTACGTAAGCTTAAAAAAAAAACACTCAACTCATACGTTTTTGTTGATGTTGTTTTTATTCTCATATACGATGCGTTCTATGCTTTTCAGCGTTTGGTGTCTAGCATACAAAAAAAAAAAAATAAATAAATAAAATAAAAAAATAAGAATAAAAATATACATTTGCTGTAATACCATCTCGTTTCCACATGCATTTTGGCGTTTTTATATCTAACAATGTGAAAGACTGTCAAAATGCAAGTTTTTGGTAATGATCTGTTTCTCCACACAGAATGCTGTTAACGTGTTTTTGCATTTTGGTACATAAGAAGTTCGAAAACACTAATAATACACTTCTCTCGTTATGTGTTTATGTTTCTCCATATAAGCTATGTTGCATTCATTTTTGCGTTTTTGTAAATTACAAGCTAGAAAACACGCATAATGCATTTATTTCTTAATGTCATTCTTATTCTTCTTAAAGGGAGTTTTGCATGCGTTTTAGTGTTTTGGTACCTCAGAAGCTCAAAACCTCTCATAATACACCTCCCTCTTAATGTACTTTTCTTTCCATATATAATGTACTTTGTATGCATTTTCGGCGTTTTTATACGTAACAAGCTCAATAGCAGTCAAAATACTTGTTTTGATAATGTTTTCTTTTCTTTATCCATAAAATGTGTTTTGCATAAGTTTTTAGCGTTTTGGTACGTAAAAAAATCAATAACACTCAAAGTGCGCGGTTTTCATTTTTTTTTTTTTTTCATCCCCATATATACGGTAATTTCCATGCTTTTTTTAGAGTTTTGGTGCCTAACACACCAAAAAAAAAAAAAAACGTTTTGGAATCTTGGTACCTAGAATATATATATATATATATATATATATATATATATATATATATATATATATATATATATATATATATATATATATATATATATATATATATATATATATATATATATATATATATATATATATATATATATATATATATATATATATATATATATATATATATATATATATATATATATATATATATATATATATATATATATATATATGCATTTTGACAGTCTTTCACATTGTTAGATATAAAAACGCCAAAATGCATGTGGAAACGAGATGGTATTACAGCAAATGTATATTTTTATTCTTATTTTTGTATTTTATTTTATTTTTTTTTGTATGCTAGACACCAAACGCTGAAAAGCATAGAACGCATCGTATATGAGAATAAAAACAACATCAACAAAAACGTATGTGTTGAGTGTTTTTTTTTTAAGCTTACGTACCACAACATAACCAAAAAACAAATATTTTGAGTGTTATTGAACTTGTTACATACAGAGAAACCAAAATGCATGTAAACTACCCTATATAGGGAACCGAAAGGACATTATGTGATTTTTTTTTTGAGAATCTTTAAGTACTAAAAGGCAAAAAGGCATGAATATTGCTGTTTTTTGACAAAGAGAACATTACAAAAAACATGTATTTTAGGTGTATTTCACAATGTTAGGTAACGAAAAGACAAAATGCATGGAAAGCATTACATGAGGAGAGAGAAAAAAAAAAATTTCCAGAATCATATTTTTTTTAAGTGATTCTGAGCCTGTTAGGTAAGACAATGCTAAAAAGCATGGAAAGCACCCTATATGAGAAAAGAAAACATTACGGTAAACGTGTCTTTTTAGTATTTTTGAACTACTTACGTACAAAAATGCTAAAATGGAAAACATGCGATGGATTTATAGTGTTAAGTACTATATGTAGTAAAACAAAAAAGACATTACGAGAACCAAAATGCAAAAACGCTTTACTACCACTGTACGAGTATATAGAGAAACAGAACAACATTACAAAAAAGAAGCATTCTAAAAAAAAATTCAGCATGCAAAAATACATGGAAAGTATCCTATATTGGAAACAAAAAGACATTGGAAGAAACGTGTATTGTGAGTGTTCTTGAGCTTCTTACACACCAATACACTAAAACATATGAATAGCACTCTATACAGAAAAGAAATTTATTTTTTAAATGTTTGTGTTGTTTTTTTTCACACCTTTAGTAGCCATAACGCCAATCAGCATGCAAAGCTTGATAGGCATGAAAATGCAAAAAAATCATGGGAAGCATTCTATATGGGAAAAGAAAGGATTACCTAAGATGCATGCAAACTACACTGTTTATGTAAATAAAAGGACATTACAAGAGCCATGTATTATGAGTGTTTTTTAGCTTGTTAGGTACCACATCGATAAAACACATCCACAGTACTGTATATGGAAAACTAAATAACATTAACAATATTTTTTTTCAGTGTATTTCACATTGTTCGGAACCAAAACGCCAAAATGTATGGAAAGTGCGCTATATGAGGAAAAAAATGTTCGAGAAACGTGTTTGTTGAGAGTTTATTAGCGTGTTAGGCACTAAAAAACATGGAAATCACCCTATATGCGAAAACATAAAAACATTACCAAGGCATCTCTTTTCATTGTTTTTGAGCTACTTTCGTACCAAAACTCTAAAACGCATGGAAAACACCTTTTCTCGAGAAACAGAATAATATTACCAGAAACATGTAATGTGATTGTTAATGAGTTTTTATGTTCAAAAACGCCAAAATGCATGCAAAGTACCCTATATGGTGAAGGGTAAGGACATTAGAAGATGCGCATATTAGGAGTGTTTTTGAGCTTCTTAGGTATGAAAACGCAAAAAAACGGAAACGTGTTATGAGATATTTGGGCTTCTTAGATACCAAATGCTAAAACACAAGATTATCACTCTACATCAAGAAACAGTTGAATTTACCAAAAAAAGTGACTTTTGAGTGTTTTTTAGCGTGTTACGTACAAAAACGCCAAAATGCATGCAAAGTACCCTATATGGAAAACAAATAGTTATTACAAGAAACGTATATTACAAGAGTACCAAGGCACTAAAACGAGTAAAAAAAAAACACTCTATATGGAGAAACAGAATGACTTTACTAAAAACGTGTCTTTTGAGTTTTTATCACCTTCTTAGGCATCAAAACTCCAAGACGTATGCAAAGCACGTAATTTGAAGAACAGAACAAAGTTACCAAAGACGTGTATTGTGAGTGACTTTAAGCTCGTTACATACCAAAACTTCACAGTGCATGCAAGTCATCCAAAATATGGAAAGGAAAAGACATTTTTAGAAACGCTTTATAATTTTTTTTTTTTTATATCTTAGTTAATAAGTCGCAAAAACGCGTTAACATCACTCTATAAGAAGAAACAGAACATCACCAAAAACATATTTTTATTTATTTTTTTATTGTTTTTACCAATACTCCAAAATCCGTGAAAATCATTGGGAAACAAAACGGCATTATCAGAAATGTGTTTTTAAGTGTTTTCGAGTGTTTTAGTTACCAAAACACTAAAATACATGGAAAGCACCCTACATTGGAATACAAAATAATATTACCGAAAAAACTGTCTTTTGACTGTTTTTGAACTTTTTATGTACAAAACCACTAAAATGCATACAAAAAACCCTTTATGAAGAAAAAAGAGTAACTATCAAAAATGTGTATTTTGAGTGTTTTTTTTTTCTTTTTTTTTTATACTTCTTAGGTACAATAACGGCAAACTGCATGCATAGTACCCTATATGGTAAAATAAAACGTGATTATCAGAAGTTTGTATTATGAGTGTTTTTGACCTTAGGTAACTAAACGCAAAAACGCGTGAATAGCACTCTATATGTAGAAACTAAACAACAATACAAAAACTTGTGTTTTTGGTATTTTTTTACATTATTAGTTACCAAAACGCCATCATAATTAATGCAAAGTGCTTTTTATAGACAATGGAATCGACATTACTTGAAACGTGCTTTTTCAATGTTTTACTGCCTTTTAGGCAACAGAACGCTAAAATGATGGAAAACACTCTATACTGAAATACAAAACAACATTACCATAAACGCGTCCTTTAAGTGTTTTTTGAGCTTATTACGTACAAAAACGATAAAATGCATGTAAAGTATCCTACATGGAAAACGAAATATAACAAGGAACATACATTACACGTGTTTTTCAATATCTTAGGTAAAAAAAAAAAACACTAAAACACGTGAAAAAGCACTTTATATGAAGAAACAAAACAATCTTGCAAAAACTGTCCGTTTCATGTGTTTTTTTAAATAGTTATGTACCAAAACGCCAAAATGAATGTAAAACACTATATGGGGAAATGAAAGGAGATGACGAGAAATGTGTATTTTGAGTGTTTTTTGAGCTTCTTAAGTACCAAAAGTCTTACATGCGTCAATACCACTTTATAAGGAGGAACAAAACATTACCAAAAACTTTTTTTTTTTATTCTTACGTATTAAAGCAACGAAATGCATGAAAAACTCTCTATATGGGGTAACAAAACTATATTTCTTGAAACATGTCTTCTTTCTGTTTTTGAGGCTGTTAGGTACCAAAACGCTAAAATGCACGGAAAGCAATATTGACTACAAAAACCCTTAAAGAAAAGCGTGTCTTTTGAGTGTTTTTCAGTTTCTTTCATAACAAAACACTAAACTGTTCTTTCTGCAGAAACAGATTAACATTACCAATAGTATGCATTTCGAGTGTTTTTGAGCCTAGGGTGCTTTCCATGTATTTTAGTGTTTTGGTAACTAAAACACTCGAAAACACTTAAAAACACATTTCTGATAATGCCGTTTTGTTTCCCAATGATTTTCACGGATTTTGGAGTATTGGTAAAAACAATAAAAAAATAAATAAAAATATGTTTTTGGTGATGTTCTGTTTCTTCTTATAGAGTGATGTTAACGCGTTTTTGCGACTTATTAACTAAGATATAAAAAAAAAAAAAATTATAAAGCGTTTCTAAAAATGTCTTTTCCTTTCCATATTTTGGATGACTTGCATGCACTGTGAAGTTTTGGTATGTAACGAGCTTAAAGTCACTCACAATACACGTCTTTGGTAACTTTGTTCTGTTCTTCAAATTACGTGCTTTGCATACGTCTTGGAGTTTTGATGCCTAAGAAGGTGATAAAAACTCAAAAGACACGTTTTTAGTAAAGTCATTCTGTTTCTCCATATAGTGTTTTTTTTTTACTCGTTTTAGTGCCTTGGTACTCTTGTAATATACGTTTCTTGTAATAACTATTTGTTTTCCATATAGGGTACTTTGCATGCATTTTGGCGTTTTTGTACGTAACACGCTAAAAAACACTCAAAAGTCACTTTTTTTGGTAAATTCAACTGTTTCTTGATGTAGAGTGATAATCTTGTGTTTTAGCATTTGGTATCTAAGAAGCCCAAATATCTCATAACACGTTTCCGTTTTTTTGCGTTTTCATACCTAAGAAGCTCAAAAACACTCCTAATATGCGCATCTTCTAATGTCCTTACCCTTCACCATATAGGGTACTTTGCATGCATTTTGGCGTTTTTGAACATAAAAACTCATTAACAATCACATTACATGTTTCTGGTAATATTATTCTGTTTCTCGAGAAAAGGTGTTTTCCATGCGTTTTAGAGTTTTGGTACGAAAGTAGCTCAAAAACAATGAAAAGAGATGCCTTGGTAATGTTTTTATGTTTTCGCATATAGGGTGATTTCCATGTTTTTTAGTGCCTAACACGCTAATAAACTCTCAACAAACACGTTTCTCGAACATATTTTTCCTCATATAGCGCACTTTCCATACATTTTGGCGTTTTGGTTCCGAACAATGTGAAATACACTGAAAAAAAATATTGTTAATGTTATTTAGTTTTCCATATACAGTACTGTGGATGTGTTTTATCGATGTGGTACCTAACAAGCTAAAAAACACTCATAATACATGGCTCTTGTAATGTCCTTTTATTTACATAAACAGTGTAGTTTGCATGCATCTTAGCGTTTTTGTTCTTAAATCTCAAAACCACTAAAATTATGTTTTTAGGTAATTTTTTTTTGTTTTTTTTTTCATAAAGTATGTTTTGCATGCGTTTTTAGCGTTTTGGTACGTAAGAAATTAAACAAAAAACACTTAAAAGACATGTTTTTTCGTAATAATGTATTGCATTCCTATATAGGGTGAACTTTATTCTTTATATCGTTTTTGATGCCTACCACTCTCAAGAACACTCAAAAGACACGTTCCTGGTAATGTCATTTCGTTTCCCCATATAGGTGGCTTTGTATAAATTTTGGCGTTTTGGTTTCTAGTAATGTGAAAAAGAAACACTAGAAATACATATTTTTTTTTGGTAAGGTTGTGTTTTTCTCCATATAGAGTGGTATTCATGCGTTTTTAGCATTTTGGCATCTAAAAAGTAAAAAATATACTCGTAATGCAAAATTATCTTAATGTTTTATTTCGTTTCCCCCTATAATATACTTTTAATGCATCTTGTATTTTATACGTAACAAGATTAAAAACGCAAAGAATCCTTTTTTTTTTTTTTGTAATTTTAAAGTTTCCCCATGAAGGGTGATTTCCTTGAATTTTAGCGTTTTCGTAAGTAGCTGAAAACACTGAAAAGAAAGGTATTTTGGTAATGTTTTGCTTTCCCATGAAGTGTGCTTTCCCTGCTTTTTAGCGTCTTGGTGCCGAGTATACTCAAGGAACATGTTTTCCGAAATTTTGTTTGCTTTCCTTATATAGAATAATCTGAAATCATTTTGGTTGTTTGGTACCTAACAGTGTGAAATGCCCTGAAAATACACGTTCTTTGGTAATGTTGTTTTCTTTCTCCATATAGATTTCTATTCATGCGTTTTTGAGTTCTGGTACCTAAGATACCGAAAAAAAAAAAACACTTATTGTAACCGTTTATCGTAATGTTCTTTCGTTTCCCTATATAGGGTATTTTCTATGCATTTTGACATTTTTTGTATGTAAGAAGCTGAAAATGCTTATTTTTGGTAATGTAATTTTCCTTCATCAAAAATTTTAGCGTTTTAGTACGTAAGTAGCTCAGAACACTCAAAACACTTTTTTTTCTTTGTAAAGTTGTTTGTTTCCCATTATATGGTGCATTTTTAGAGTTTTGGTGCCTAACACGTTTATAAACACTCAAAAAGAAACATTTTTCAAAATGTTTTTTTTTTCCCATATATGGGGCTTTGTAAGCATTTTGGATCTTTGTTACCTAATAATATGAAAAACACTTAAAATACACGATTTTGGTAATGTTCTGTATCTCGATATTAAGTGTTAATCATGTGTTTTATCATACTGGTAGCTAAAAAGCTAACTTATAATACACGTCTTTTTGTTTTCCTATATAGTTTACATTACATGCATTTTTTTTTTTGCGTTTTTTTTTTTTTTGTACGTAAGATTTTGTACACAAAATACTCTTTTCTTGATATTTTATTCTGACACTTCATAAAGGATGTTTTGCATGCGATTTAGCTTTTTGATACATAAGAAGTTCAAAAACACACACAAAAAAAACTTGTTTTTCGTAATGTTATCTTTTGATCCAATGTAGGGTGATTTTTTATGCTTTTTAGCGTTTTAGTGTCTAACATGCTCATAAACAGTCAAATGACACTTTTCTTGAATTCCCGTTTCATTTCCCCATATAGGGTGCTTTCCATGCATTTTGGAGTTTACGTACCTAATAATGTGAAATACACACAAAATACAGGTTTTTGATAATGTTGCTCTGTCTGTCCATATAGCTATTAATCCATTTTAGCGTTTTGGTGCCTAATAAGCTCAAAAACATTCATAATACACGTCTTTGGTAATGTCCTTTCGTTTCCCCATATAGGGTACTTTGCTTGCATTTTGGCGTTTTTCTGCAAAAAAAAAAAAAAATGAAAATGCTAGTTTTGGTAATGTTATTTAGTTTTTCCCGAAAGGGTGTTTTGCATGTGTTTTATCGTTTGGTACGTAAAAAGTAAGAACAAAAAAAAAAAAGACACGTTTTTCGTGATGTTCTGTATTCCCATATAAGGTAAATTCCTTGCTTTCAAGCGACACAATGACTAACACGCACAAAAATACACACAAAAAAACGCGTTTTTGTTAATGTTTCGTTTTCCCGTATAGGGTGCTTTCAAAGCATTTTGGCATATCTATCTATCTATCTATATATATATATATATATATATATATATATATATATATATATATATATATATATATATATATATATATATATATATATATATATATATATATATATATATATATATACCTAAAAATTTTTATACCTAAAAAGTTTAAAAATACATATAATTCACGTTTCTCGTCATGTCATTTCACTGCATGCATATAGGTATTTTTTCTACGTTAAAAAACTCAAAACACTCAAAATTCTTGTTTTTGGGACTGTTTTTTTTTTTTTTTTGCATAAAGTGTGTTTTGCATGCGTTTTATCGTTTTGGTACGTAGGAAGTTGTAAAACAGTAAAAAAAATTGTTTTCTTATGTTCTGTTTTCCTATACAAGCTAAATTTCATTTTTGTATTTATTTATTTTTTTTTGTGCCTCACGCTCTCAAAAACAATGAAGAAAAACATTTCTGGTAATTTCTGGTAAAGCAAAATTCTTTACAAGCATTTTGCGCTTTGGTATCTAACAATGTGAAAACTACTGAAAACACACATTTTTCGTTATGTTGTTCTGGTTCTCCATGTGGTGTGTTATTCATGCGTTAAAGCGTTTTGCACCTAAGAACCTCAAGAACACTCATAATACACGTTTCTCGTTATGACTTTTCTTCATATTGTGTATGTTCTATGTATTTTGGCGTTTTCTTTAAGTAAAAAGATAAAAGATACTCAAAATACTTGTTTTTTGGCAGTGTCATTCCTTTTCTGTATAAAGAGTGTATTGCAGGCGTTTTTGTGTTTTTGGTATGCAAATAGCTAAAGAACACTCAAAAAGACACGTTTTTGGTAATCTTTTCTTTTCCCATATAGAATGCTTCCCATGATTTTTTGCATTTTCATGCCTATCATGCTTTGCATGCTGATTGGCGTTACAGCTACTAAAGGTGTGAGAAAAAACAACACAAATGTTTTAAAAAAAAGTTTTATTTTCCGTATAGAGTGCTATTCATACGTTTTAGTGTATTGGTGTGTAAGAAGCTCAAGATCACTCACAATACACGTTTCTTCCAGTGTCTTTTTGATTCCAATATAGGATACTTTCCATGTATTTTTCCATGCTGATTTTTTTTTTTTTTTCAGAATACTTCTTTTTTGTAATGTTGTTCTGTTTTTCTATATACAGTGGTATTAACGCGTTTTCGCATTTTGGTTCTCGTAATGTCTTTTTGTTTTACTACATAGAGTATTTAACTCTATAAATCCATCGCATGTTTTCCATGCATTTTAGCATTTTTGTACGTAAGTAGTTAAAAAATACTAAAAAGACACGTTTACCGTAATATACTCTTTTCTCATATAGTGTGATTTCCATGCTTTTTAGCATTATCTTACCTAACAGGCTCAGAATAACTTAAAAAGATATGATTCTGGATTTTTTTTTTCTCTCTCTCTCTCCTCATATAATGCTTTCCATGCATTTTGTCTTTTCGTTACCTAACAATGTGAAATACACTTAAAATACATGCTTTTTGTAATGTTCTCTTTGTCAATAAACAGCAATATTCATGCCTTTTTGCGCTTTAGTACTTAAAGAATCTTAAGAAAATAAATCTCATAATGTCCTTTCGGTTCTTTATATAGGGTAGTTTACATACATTTTGGTTTTTCTGTATGTAACAAATTCAATAACACTCAAAATATTTGTTTTCTGGTTATGTTTTGGTACGTAAGCTAAAAAAAAAAACACTCAAAACACACGTTTTTGTTGATGTTGTTTTTATTCTCATATACGATGCGTTTTATGCTTTTCAGCGTTTGCTGTGTAGCATGCAAAAAATAAATAAATAAATAAATAAATAAATAAATAAATAAAAATAAAATAATAAATTTCTTATAATGCCATCTCGTTTCCACATGCATTTTGGCGTTTTCATATCTAACAGTGTGAAAGACTGTCAAAATGCACGTTTTTGTTAATGATCTGTTTCTCCACACAGAATGCTGTTAATGTGTTTTTGCATTTTGGTACCTAAGAAGTTCGAAAACACTAATAATACACTTATCTCGTTATGTGTTTACGTTTTTCTATTTTCTATTTTGCATTCATTTTTGCGTTTTTGTAAAGTACAAGCAAGAAAACACGTATAATACATTTATTTCTTAATGTCATTCTTATTCTTCTTAAAGGGAGTTTTGCATGCGTTTTAGTGTTTTGGTACCTCATAAGCTCAAAACCTCTCATAATATACATCCCTCTTAATGTACTTTTCTTTCCGTATATTATGTACTTTGTATGGATTTTCGGCGTTTTTATAC
The DNA here is from genome assembly GCF_035594125.1 of Scylla paramamosain. Classification (NCBI taxonomy): domain Eukaryota; kingdom Metazoa; phylum Arthropoda; class Malacostraca; order Decapoda; family Portunidae; genus Scylla; species Scylla paramamosain. The sequence goes on from NC_087188.1 coordinate 810,009, forward strand.
GTAACAGGCTCAATAGCAGTCAAAATACTTGTTTTGATAATGTTTTCTTTTTCTTTATCCATAAAATGTGTTTTGCATGAGTTTTTAGCGTTTTGGTACGTAAGAAAATCAATAACACTCAAAGTGCACGGTTTTCATGTTATTATTATTTTTTTTTTATCCCTATATACGGTGATTTCCATGCTTTTTAGCGTTTTGGTGCCTAATACTCCAAAAAAAAAACCTTTTTCCCATAATAAAAAGCTTTTTTATGCGTATTGGAATATTGGAACCTAAAATATGAATAAAAAAAAACACTCAAAATATACGTTTATCGTAATGTTATTCTGTTTCTTGATATAGAGTGCTATTTATGCGTTTAAGAGTTATGGTACCTTAGAAGCTCAGAAATTTTCATAATACGCGTTTCTCCTAATGTCTTTTATATCCCGATATGGAGTACTTAGCATGCATTTTGGTGTTTTTTTACGTAACAAGCTCAAAACATATATATATATATCGTATATATATATATATATATATATATATATATATATATATATATATATATATATATATATATATATATATATATATATATATATATATATATATATATATATATATATATATATATATATATATTTTTCGTAATTTAATTTTGTTTCTCCATAAAGAGCTCTTTTCGTGCGTTTTACCCTTTTGGTAAGTGTGTAACTCAAGAACAATGAAAAAGACATTTCTTGCAAAGAAACACTCAAAACACACTTTTTTTTTCGGGTGGGGGGGAAATATCTTTTATTTTCCCAATATATGCTGCTTTACATGCATTTCGTCAGTTTGGTACCTAACAATTAAAGAAAGAAACAGAATATACACGTTTATGGTAATTTCCGTTTCTCTATACAGAGTGCTATTAAAGCGTGTTTTGCGTTTTGTTACCACAAAGCTGAAAAACTTTTTTTCTTTTTTTTTTTTGTAATATTTTTTCGTTATTCCATAATTTGCTATCATTTTTGGCGTTTTCCTGTGTAGCAATGTGAATAGCACTCAAAACAAATGTTTTTCGTACTGATACATTGTTAGAGCGCTATTCGCGCGTTTTAACGTTTTGTTAACTAAGGTCAATAATATTCATAATATTCATAATATTCGATAATATCGTTTTGTTCCATTATATAGTGTACTTTGCCTGCATTTTGCTGCTTTTGTTCCTAACAAGCTTAAAAACACTCATAGTACACTTTATTTTATGTTATTTTGTTTCTCTACAATGGGTGTTTTGTATGCGTTCTTTGGTTTTGGTACGTAAGATGCTAAAAAACACACAAAATATTTGTTTTTGTTAATGTTGTATTGTATTCCAATATAGGGTGCTTTCTATGCATTTTAGACTTTTGGTGCCTAAAACACTCAAACAATAAAAGACACGTTTCTGTTAATGGCATACCATTTCCTCATATAGAGAGATTTGCATGTATTTTCGTGTTTCGGTACCAAGATATGTGAAAAAGTCTCAAAATACAAATTTTTAGTAATGTTCATAAAAGATGTTTTAAAAGCGTTTTAACGTTTTGATAATAAAGAAACTTAAGACACTAAAAACATGTGTTTGCTAATGTTGCTTTGTAAATCCATATAGGGGTGATATCCATGCTTTATAGCGTTTTGATGCCTAAAACGATGAAATCAGTGAAAAGGCATGTTTCTGGTAATGTCATTCTGTTTCCCTATAGAAAGAACTTATTTTTTATGCATTTTGGGGTTTTGGTGCCTTACAATGACAAAATCACTCGATACACACGTTTTTAATAATGTTCAGTGTGCTATTTACGCGTTTTAGCGTTTTTGTTACATAAGTTCACGTTTCTGGTAATTAAGTTTTGTTTCACCATATAGGGTATTTTGCATGCAGTTGGCCGTTTTTCTTTCTAACAAGCTCAAAATTACTCAAAATATACATTTTTGGTAATGTTATTCTGTTTTTCCATAATGGGTGTTTTGCCTGCGTTTTATCGGTTTCATACTTAAGAAGCTCAAAAACACCAAAAACACAAGTTTTTTGGAATTGTTGTTTACATATAGAGTGCTATTCATGGGTTTTTGAGTTCTGATACCTAAGAGGCTCAAAAAGTAAAAAAATACCCGTTTCTGGAAGTATCATTTTATTTCACATGATTTTTAGCATTTTGGTACCTAACACGATCAAAAGCATTTAAAACACACATTTCTGGTAATGTTGCGTTTCCCCCTATGGAGTGATTTTCTTACATTTTCTGCGTTTTTGTACGTAACAATGTGAAAATACTGAAAGTACACGTTTTGGGTAATGTTCTTATGTTTCTCCATATAGACTGCTATTCACGCAATTTTCCGTTTCGTTAGCTAAGCAGCTCAAAAACACTTATTACACACGTGTTTCAGAAAAATATCTTTGTTTCCCCATATAGAAAGATTTGAATGCATTTAGGAGTTTTTGTATCTAACGAGCTCAAACAATACGCGTTTTTGGTAACGTTGTTCTGTTTTTTTTATTTTTCTTATTTTCAAATCACATGCTTTGCATGCATTTTCGTGTTTTTTAACATAAGGCGAAAACACTAAAAAATTCACTTTTTTGGGTAATGTTGTCCTGTTTCTTTATATAAGGTGTTTTTTTTTTTTTTAATGTGTTTTATTGTTTTGGTACCTAAGAAGCTCAGGAACTCTCATTGTACACGTTTTTTTTTTTTTTTTCATGTAGGAAGGACACTGGTCAAGGGCAACAAAAAATCCATGCGAACTGGAATATTGGTACCTAAAATATGAATAAAAAAAAAAAACACTCAAAATACACTTTTATCGTAATGTTCTGTTTCTCGATATAGAATGCTATTTATGCGTTTAAGCGTTATGGTACCTTAGAAGGTCAGAAATTTTCATAATACTCGTTTCTCTTAATGTCTTTTATATCCCGATATGGAGTACTTAGCATGCATTTGGGTGTTTTTTTACGTAACAAGCTCAAGAAAAAAAAAATAAAAATAAATAAATATATATATATATATATATATATATATATATATATATATATATATATATATATATATATATATATATATATATATATATATATATATATATATATATATATATATATATATATATATATATATATATATATATATATATATATATATATATATATATATATATATATATATATATATATATATATATATATATATATATATATATATATATATATATATATATATATATATATATATATATATATATATATATATATATATATATATATATATATATATATATATATATATATATATATATATATATATATATATATTTCGTGATTTTATTTTGTTTCTACATAAAGAGCTCTTTTCGTGCGTTTTACCCTTTTGGTAAGTGTGTAACTCCAGAACAATGAAAAAGACATTTCTTGCAAAGAAACACTCAAAACACGTTTTTTTTTGGGGGGGGAAATATCTTTTATTTTCTCAATATATGCTGTTTTACATGCATTTCTTCAGTTTGGTACCTAACAATTAAAGAAAAAAACAGAATATACACGTTTATTGTAATTTCCGTTTCTCTATACAGAGTGCTATTGAAGCATGTTTTGCGTTTTGTTACCACAAAGCTGAAAAACACTTACAATAAACGTTTCTTGTAATGTCTTTTCGTTATTCCATACTTTGTATGCATTTTGGCGTATTCCTACATAGCAATGTGAATAACTCAAAAGCTGAAAAACACTTACAATAAACGTTTTTTGTAATATTTTTTCGTTATTCCATAATCTGCATGCATTTTTGGCGTTTTCCTTTGCTATGTGAATAGCACTCAAAACAAATGTTTTTCGTACTGATACATTGTTAGAGCGCTATTCGCGCGTTTTAGCGTCTTGTTAACTAAGGAGAACAATAATATTCATAATATTCATAATATTCGATAATATCTTTTTATTCCATTATATAGTGTACTTTGCCTGCATTTTGCCGCTTTTGTTCCTAACAAGCTCAAAAACACTCATAGTACACTTTATTTTATGTTATTTTGTTTCTCTACTATGGGTGTTTTGTATGCGTTCTATGGTTTTGGTACGTAAGATGCTAAAAAACACACAAAATATATATTTTTTTTTATTTTATATTGTATTCCAATATAGGGTGCTTTCTATGCATTTTAGACTTTTGGTGCCTAAAACACTCAAACAATAAGATACACGTTTCTGGTAATGGCATTCCGTTTCCTCATATAGAGAGATTTGCATGTATTTTCGTGTTTCGGTACCAAGATATGTGAAAAAGTCTCAAAATACACATTTTTAGTAATGTCGTTTTCTTTCTCTTTGTTCATAAAAGGTGTTTTAAAAGCGTTTTAACGTTTTGATAATAAAGAAACTTAAGACACTAAAAACATGTTTTTGCTAATGTTGCTTTGTAATTCCCTATAGGGTGATTTCCATGCTTTATAGCGTTTTGGTGCCTAAAACGATGAAAACAGTGAAAAGGCATGTTTATGGTAATGTCATTTTGTTTCCCTATAGAAAGAACTTTTTTTATGCATTTTGGGGTTTTGGTGCCTTACAATGACAAAATCACTCGATAGACACGTTTTTGATTATGTTCTGTGTGCTATTTACGCGTTTTAGCGTTTTTGTTACATAAGTTCAAGTTTCACATTTTTTTTATGCATTTTGGGGTTTTGGTGCCTCATAATGACAAAATCACTCGATACACACGTTTTAAATAATGTTATGTGTGCTATTTACGCGTTTTAGCGTTTTTGTTACATAAGTTCACGTTTCTGGAAATTAAGTTTTGTTTCACCATATACGGTATTTTGCATGCAGTTTGCCGTTTTTCTTTCTAACAAGCTCGAAATTACTCAAAATTTATATTTTTGGTAATGTTATTCTGTTTTTTCCATAATGGGTGTTTTGCCTGCGTTTTATCGGTTTCATACTTAAGAAGCTCAAAAACACCAAAAACACTAGTTTTTTGGTATTGTTGTTTACATACAGAGTGCTATTCATGGATTTTTTAGTTTTGATACCTAAGAGGCTCAAAAAGTTAAGAAATACCCGTTTCTGGAAGTATCATTTTATTTCACATGATTTTTAGCATTTTGGTACCTAACACGATCAAAAGCATTTAAAACACACATTTCTGGTAATGTTGCGTTTCCCCCTATGAAGTGATTTTCTTACATTTTTTGCGTTTTTGTACGTAACAATGTGAAAATACTGAAAATACACGTTTTGGGTAATGTTCTTATGTTTCTCCATATAGACTGCTATTCACGCAATTTTCCGTTTCGTTAGCTAAGCAGCTCAAAAAACACTTATTACACACGTGTTTAAGAAAAATCCCTTTGTTTCCCCATATAGAGAGATTTGCATGCATTTAAGAGTTTTTGTATCTAACGAGATCAAACAATACTCGTTTTTGGTAACGTTGTTCTGTTTTTTTTTTTTTTTTTCAAATCACATGCTTTGCATGCATTTTCGTGTTTTTGAACATAAGGCGAAAACACTAAAACAATCACTTTTTTTGGTAATGTTCTGTTTCTCTATATAAAGTGTTTTTTTTTTTATATGTGTTTTATTGTTTTGGTACCTAAGAAGCTCAGGAACTCTCATTATACACGTTTTTTTTTTTTTTTTATGTAGGAAAGACACTGGTCAAGGGCAACAAAAAATCCAATAAAAAAATAATGCCCACTGAAATGCCAGTCCCACAAAATGGTCAAAGCAGTGGTCATAGGAAGGTGGAAATACAGAAGCAGGCAGAAAGTTCCAGAGTTTACCAGAGAAAGGAATGAATGATTGAGAATACTGGTTAACTCTTGCGTTAGAGAGGTGGACAGAATACGGGTGAGAGAAAGAAGAAAGTCTTGTCCAGCGAGGCCGCGGAAGGAGGAGAGGCATGCATTTAGCAAGATCAGAGGAGCAGTTAGCATGAAAATAGCAGTAGAAGACAGCTAGATATGCAACATTGCGGCGGTGAGAAAGAGGCTGAAGACAGTCAGAGGAGAGGAGTTCATGAGACGAAAAGCTTTTGATTCCACCCAGTCTAGAAGAGCAGTATGAGTGGAACCCGCCCAGATATGTGAAGCATACTCCATACATGGACGGATAAGTCCCTTGTACAGAGCTAGCAGCTGGGGGGGTTGAGAAAAAAGATGTGAAGTTTCCAGTTCAGATTATAAGTAAAGGACAGACCGAGGATGTTCACTGTAGCAGAGGGGAACAGTTGAGCGTCATTGAAGAAGAGAGGATATTTGTCTGGAAGGTTGTGTTGAGTTGATAGATGGAGGAATTGAGTTTTTGAGGCATTGAACAATACCAAGTTTGCTCTGCCCCAATCAGAAATTTTAGAAAGACCAGAAGTCAAGCGTTCTGTGGCTTCCTTGAGTGATATGTTTACCTCCTGAAGGGTTGGACGTCTATGAAAAGACGTGGAAAAGTGCAGGGTGGTATCATCAGCGTAGGAGTGAATAGGACAAGAAGTTTGGTTTAGAAGATCATTAATGAATAATAAGAAGAGAGTGGGTGACAGAACAGAACCCTGAGGAACACCACTGTTAATAGATTTAGGAGAAGAACAGTAACCGTCTACCACAGCAGCAATAGAACGGTCAGAAAGGAAACTTGAGATGAAGTTACAGAGAGAAGGATAAAAACCGTAGGAGGGTAGTTTGGAAATCAATGCTTTGTGCAAGACCCTATCAAAAGCTTTTGATATGTCCAAGGCAACAGCAAAAGTTTCACCAAAATCTTTAAAAGAGGTTGACCAAGACTCAGTAAGGAAAGCCAGAAGATCACCAGTAGAGCGGCCTTGACGAAACCCATAATGGCGATCAGATAGAAGGTTATGAAGTGATAGATGTTTAAGAATCTTCCTGTTGAGGATAGATTCAAAACTTTAGATAGGCAGGAAATTAAAGCAATAGGACGGTAGTTTGAGAGATTAGAACGGTCATCATTTTTAGGAACAAGTTGAATGTAGGCAAACTTCCAACAAGAAGGAAAGGTAGATGTTGACAGACAGAGCTGAAAGAGTTTCACTAGGCAAGGTGCAAGCACGGAGGCACAGTTTCGGAGAACAATAGGAGGGACCCCATCAGGTCCAAAAGCCTTCAGAGGGTTTAGGCCAGCGAGGGCATGGAAAACATCATTGTGAAGAATTTTAATAGGTGGCATGAAGTAGTCAGAGGGTGGAGGAGAGGAAGGAACAAACCCAGAATCGTCCAAAGTAGAGTTTTTTGCAAAGGTATGAGTGATGAGTTCAGCTTTAGAAATAGATGTGATAGCAGTGGTGCCATCTGGTTGAAATAGAGGAGGGAAAGAAGAAGAAGCAAAGTTATTGGAGATATTTTTCGCTAGATGCCAGAAATCACGAGGGAAGTTAGATCTTGAAAGGTTTTGACATTTTCTGTTAATGAAGCAGTTTTTGGCTACTCGGAGAACAGACTTGGCATGGTTCCGGGCAGAAATATAAAGTGCATGAAATTCTGGTGATGGAAGGCTTAAGTACCTTTTGTGGGCCACCTCTCTATCATGTATAGCACGAGAACAATCTTTTCGTTTCCCCATATAGGTTATTTATCATGCATTTTGTCGTTTTTGTACATAACAAGCTCAAAAACCTTCAACACTTGGTAACATTACTCTGCTTCTCCATAAAGAGTGTTTTTCATAAATTTTAGCGATTTAGTACGTAGGTAGCTCAAAGAACCTTAAAAGACACATTCTTGGTATTGTTTTTCTGTTTTTCTATACTATATTGCTTTCCATGTTTTTTTTTTCTTTTTTTTAGTGTTCTATCATGCACAAATACATTTAAAAGATTTTTTTTTCTTTTTTGTAATGTTTTGTTTTCCTATTAAGGGGATTGCGTGCATTTTAGCGTTTTGGTACCTAGCGATGTAAAAAAAAGAAAAAAAATGAAAATACACGTATTTGGTAATGTTGTTCTGTTTCTCCATATATAAAGTTGTGCTCAGAGAGAGAAAACAATTGATTTTCATAGGGAGACCAAAAGCAAATAGGTATATCTAAGCAATATAGGAAAAAAAAAATCTTACACGTCTCGCAGCGGGTGAAATTCATGCGAGTTAACGTTTCGGTACATAAGAAGCTCAAAAGCACCTATATCAAACCTTTCACGTAATGTTCTTTCGTTCCCCCTATGTAAGGAACTTTCAAAGAAGCTGAAAACACTCAAACTACACGTTTTTGGTAAAGTTATGATATTTTCCCATAAAGTGTGTTTTGCAGGCATTTTAGCATTTTGGCACAGAAGTAGCTCAAAAACACCGAAAGTAGAAGCTTTTAGTAATGTTTTTTTTTTTTTTTTCCATATGGTGTTCTTTTCATGCTTTTTAGCATTTTAGTACCTAGCGCGCTCAGAAATACTAAAGACACGTTTCTAGAAATCTTGTTTCTTTTCCCCATATACAGAGTCTTGAATTCAGTTTGGCTTTTTGGTAGTACAAAGTGAAATACACTTAAAAGTTCTACAGTTTCTCAATAATGAGTGCTATTTTTGCATGCGTTTTGGCATTAGTCTACCTAACAAACTCTAAAAAACTCAAGACATCTTTTCTTTATAATGTTATTCTGTTCTTTTGTATGCGTTTTAGCGTTTTAGTACGCAAGTAGCTCAAAAAACTCACACGACACTAACAATGTGAAATACACGTAAAATACACGTTTTGTTAATGTTTTTTTCTGTTTCTCCATATACAGTGGTATTAATGCATTTTATTGTTTTGGTAACTAATAAGTTTAAGAACACTCATAATAGATGTTTCTCGTATTCCTTTTTTTTTCTTTTTTGTTTGTTTCCACATGTGAAGTAGTTTGAAGCATTTTTGGCATTTTTGTAGCATTCTCAAAAACATTCAAAATACTTGCATTTGATATTTAGCTTGTTATCCATACAGAGATACATGTGTTTTGGCATTTTCTTACGTAAATAGCTCAAAACACTGGAAAGAGACCTTTTTGTTAAGATTCTTTTGTTTTCCCCCTACAGGGGGGCTTTCCATCCTTTTTAGCGTTTCGTTTCCTAGCACGCTCTCAAACACTCGAAAGACACGTTTCTGGAAATCTACTTTTTTTTCTCCATATAGGATGTTTTCTATGCTTTTTGGCGTTTTAGTACCTAACAATGTGATATACATTAAAAATGTACCTGTTTTGTAGTGTTTTTGTTTCTCAATATAGAATGATATTCATTTTAGCGTTTTGGTACCTGAGCTCAAATACTCGCAATATCTTCTTTCCCTATATAGAATACTTTCCACGCATTTTTTTGCATTTTTCTACTTAACAATCTGAAAAACACTCCAAATACACGTTTTTAATATAAATACACTCTTTTCCAGTGAAGGGTGATTTACATATGTTTTGGTGTTTTGGTAAGTAGCTCAAAGCACTAAAAAGATACGTTTTTGTTAAAGTTGTTTTGGTTTTACTTATAGGGCGTTTTCCAAGCTTTTTAGTATTTTGGTTTCTAGCGCGGTCATAGACACTCAAAAGTAATGTTTCTGGGAATCTCGTTTTCTTTCACAATATAAGTTTTTTTTTTTTTTTTAATGCTTTTCGGCGTTTTGATACCTAACAAAGTGAAAAACATTCAAAATACTTGTTTTGGGTTTTGTTTTTTCTTCTTTTTCTCTATAAAAGGAGTTTTCCATGCGTTTTAGCGTTTTGGTACATAAGTGGTTAAAAAATATTCAAAAGTCTAATTTTTGTTAATGTTTTATTCTTCTATACAGTATGATATCTATGTTTTTTTTTTTAAGTTTATGGTGCCTAAGACGCTGAAAAACTCTCAAAAGACATTTCTGTTAATGTCGTTTCGTTTCCCCCATATTGGTGGCTCTGCATGCATTTTGGTGTTTGGTACCTAACAATGTGAAAAAAAAAAAATACACGTCTTTGGTAAAGAAGTTTTGTTTCGCCATACAGAGAGCTATTTATGCCTTTTAACGCTTTGGTACCTAAAAAGCTTAATAACTCTCATAATACACGTTTCTTTTAGTGTTTTCTTTCCCCATATAGAGTACTTTCCATGCATTTTTGTACGTAACAAACTCAAAAACTCTGAAAATTCACGTTTTTGGTAAAGTTATACTGTTTCTCCATAAAGGAGTTTTTGCTACGTAAGTAGCTTAAAAACACCGAAAAGAGAAGTAATTGGTAATGATGTATTGTTTTCCATATAGGGTACTTTATATGTTTTCTAGCGTTTTGGTGCCTAACATGTCCATAATCACTCAACAAACACGTTTCTTGCAATGTCGTTTCCTTTCCCCATATAAGGTGCTTTACATACATTTTAATTTTTTGGTACCTAGCTGTGAAATACACTAAAAAATGCATGTTTTTTGGTAGTGTAGTTCATGCGTTTTAGTGTTTTGGTACTTGATAAGCTTAAAATTATTCTTAAAACATGTTTCTCGTAATGACATTTTTCTCCCCATAAAGGTTCTTTTGCATGGATTTTGGCGTTTATGTACGTAACAACCACAAAAAAAAACACTGAAAATGCTTGTTTTTGGTAATATATTTTTCTTGTGTTTCCATATAGTGTGTTTCGCGTGCGTTTTAACATTTTGGTACATATGTAAATAAAAAAAAATTCAAATTTTGGCTTTTTTTAAGCTTTTTAGAATTCTGTTGTCTAATATGCAAAAAAATGCTCAAGAGATACGTTTCTATTAATGTATTTTCTTTTTCCCATATAGTGCATATTCCATGGATTTTGGCGTTTTACCAAAACACTGAAAATACATATTTTTTTAGTAATATTGTTGTTCCTCCAAATGGAGTGCTATTCAACGATTTTTAGTTTTTTGGAACCTAAGAAACACTCCTAAAACACTTTTTTTTTTTTTACAATGTTCATTCGTTTTCCCATTTTTCTCGTTTCGTTTTTTGTATTGTTATTCTGTTTCTCAATATCGAGTGTTTCATTCTCGCGTTTTGGTACCTAAGAAGATAAAAAAAAACACTAAAAATACACGTCTCTCGTAATGTTCTTTAGTTTCCCGATGCATTTTGCATGCATTTTGTAGTTTATGTACGTAACAGAGTGACAACACAAATATTGCTTTTGATAATGTTACTTTGTGTTCCAATAAAAGGGGGATTTTGTATACGTTTTAGGGTTTTGTTAATTAAGAAGCCTAAAAACACTCAAAAGAACGTTTTTGGTAATGTTATTTTGTTTTCCCATATCGTGTGCTTTCGATACTTTTTAGCGTTTTTTCGTCAAACATGCACAAAAACACTAATAATATACGTTTCCTGTAATGTTGTTTCATTTCACCGGAAAAGTGCTTTGTAGGCATTTTAGTGTTTTTTTTTTATATAATGATGTGAAACATACACACAAAATACACATTTTTTGTATTGTTATTCTGTTTCCTCGTATAGAGTGCTATTCATGCGTTTCAGCGATTTGTTTCCTAAGAAGCTCAAAAACAAAAAAAAAACACGTCTCTTGTAATGTTCTTTAGTTTTCCTATGTAATGTACTTTCAATACACATTTGCGGTTTTGTACGTAACAAACTGAAAAAAAATGCACTGCAAATGCTTGATTTTGTAAAAGTTCTTAAGGTTTCTCTATAGAAGGTGTTTTGCAAGTGTTTTAGCGTTTCGGTACGTAAGCAGCTAAAAAGCTCTCAAAAGACACGTTTCTCTCATATTAATTTTTTTCCGTGCTTTTTTGTGTTATAATGCCTTCAAAGGACACTCAAATGACATGTTTATGCAAATTAAATTTCAATTCACAATTAAGGTGCTTTGCATGCATTTTGGCGCATTGGTATTTAAAAATGTGAAAAAAAAACATTTGATAATATTGTTCTCTTTCAGAGAGTGTTAGGTTCCGAGTACCTAACACGATCCAAAGCACTCATAATTCTTATTTCTAGTACTGTTTTTTCATCAACTTAAATTGTTTTTTTTTTTTCCATGCATTTTGTCGTTTATATACGTAACAAGCTATATATATATATATATATATATATATATATATATATATATATATATATATATATATATATATATATATATATATATATATATATATATATATATATATATATATATATATATATATATATATATATATATATATATATACATTCAAGATACACGATTTGTCATAATGCTGTTCTAATTTTCAACATAGAGTGTTATTCAACGCATTCTCGCGTTTTGGAACCTAAGAAGCTCAAAAATACTTCTTATACACGTTTCTCATAAGGTTCTTTTCTTTTCCCATATAGGATATTTTGCATGCATTTTAACGTTTAAGTACGTAAAAGCTCAAACTCTCAAAATACTTGTTTTTTGGTAATATTACTCTGTGTTTCAATTAAGAAGGTTTTGCATCATTTTTAGCGATTTAGTAGGAAAGTATCTCAAAAACACTGAAAAGCAACGTGTTTTATAAAATTTTGTTTTCCAGAATAACGTGCTTTCCATGTTTTTTTTTCGTTTTTTGTTATCTAACAGGCACAAAAATAATTATAAAATACGTTTCCTTTAATATTGTTTTATTTAACCGTAGAGGGTGCAATGAATGCATTTTGGCGTTTTCTTATCTAACGATGTGAAAATCACTCAAAACCGATATTCTTTAAATGTTCTGTTTCTCCACTTAATAACATTTATACGTTATAGCGTTTAGGTGCCTAAGAAGCTATGAAATACTCAAAATACACGTCTCTCATAATGTTCTTTTGGGGGTCTTGTACGTAACTCGCTCATAAACACTGAAAATACACGTTTTTATTAAAGTTTTGCATGCGTTTCTGTCCGTAAATGGCTAAAAACTCAAAAGACACGTTTTTGGTGATATTATTTTTTCCCCCATTAAGGGTGTTTTCCAAGCCTTTTTAGAGCTTTCGAACTTACCACGAACCAGAACACACTCAAAAGATATATTTCTGAAAAAGAAGTTTCAATTCTCCATAAATGGTGCATAGAGGGTGCATTTTGATATCTAAGAATGCGAAAAACTCTTAAAATTCACGTTTTCGATTATGTTTTTTTTTTTTTTTTAAACCATATAGAGTGTTTTCCATGCGTTTTAGCGTTTTGGTACACAAGGAACATTCATAATATCCATTTCAAGTAATGTTCTTTCATTACCCGGTATAGGGTATTTTTAATGAATTGCGTCGTTTTTATCCGTAACATGCTCAAAACATTAAAAATACTAGTTTTTGGAAATGTTATTCTTTCTCTATTAAGGGTGTTTTGCTTGCGTTTTAGAATTTTGGTACGTAAGAAGCTGAAAACACTCAAAAGACACGTTTTTCGTAATGTTCTTTGGTATTCGTATATAGGGTTATGCTTTTTAGCATTTTGGTGTACAAAATCCTCATAAACACTGCAAAAACATATATATGGAAATGTAATTTTTTTTTTCTATATACGGTGAACTGAATACATTTTGGATGTTTGGTACCTAACAATACAAAAAAAAGACTCAAAATACACGTTTTTCGTAATGTTGATCTGTTTCTCCATATATAATGTTCCTAAATAGTTTTTGAGTTTTGGACATTAAGAAGCTGAAAACCATTCATAACACACTTTTCTCGTAAGGTCTTTCCGTTGTTAAATCGAGGATTTTGCATGAAATTAAGCGTTTTCGTACATAATGATATGAATAACATTCATAATACGTTTTTGATGGTGTTATTCTTTTTTTTCATGTAGAGTGCTATTGAGCGTTTTTTTTTTCAAATAAGGACTTCAATAACATTCATAATCTTGTTATGTTTCACCATATAGGATATATTTCATGCATTTTGCCGTTTCTGTACCTAATAAGCTAAAAAAAAAAAACACTCATAACACACATTTTTGGTAATATTATTCAGTTTCTCCATAACGAATGTTTTGCTTGAATTTTAGCGATATGGTACGTAAGACACTCAAACACTCAGACGAAACCTTTTTTGATAAACGAAGCCGTTATTTTTATTGAAAATAGGGTGTTCTTCATGCATTTTAGCGTTTTGGTGCCTAAAACGCTAAAAAAAAAAAAAAAACTAAAAAGACACGCTTCTGGTAATTTCACATTGTTTTCCTATATAGGGTGATTCGCTTGCATTTTACCGTTTTGGTACCTAACAATGTACAAAACACTCAAAATACAAGTTTTTGACAATGTTGTTCTGTTTGTCTATATAGAGTTCTATTCAAACGCGTTTTCGCGTTTTGTTACCTAACAAGCTCGAAAACACTCCAAATACGCGTTTCTCGTAAGGTCCTTTTGTTTACCTTTATAATATACTGTACATGCATTTTGGCAATGTAACAAGCTCAAAAACATTCATTTCATATTTCATTTTGGTAATGTTACTCTGTGTCACGATCAAGGGGATTTTCCATGTTTTTAGCTTTGTCATAGGTACCTCAAAACACTGAAAAGGAACAGTTTTGGTAATGATGTTTTGTTTTTTTCCATATCGAGTCCCTTCTATGATTTTTAGCGTTTTGTTGTCTAACACTCATAAGATACGTTTCCTGTAATGTCGTTTTATTTCACCATAGAGGGCGTTTTACATGTATTTTGGCGTTTTTGTTTTCTGTGAAAAACACTCAAAATACACATTTTTTGTAATGTTGTTCTGTTTCTCTAAATAGAGAGCTATTTATGCATTTAAGCGTTTTGTTTCCTAAGAAGCTCGAAAGAAAAAAAAAATATCAAAATACACGTCTCGCGTAATGTTCTTTTCTTTTCCGATGTGGTGTACTTTATATTTTGGTGTTTTTTTTTTTTTTTTTACGTAACAAGCTCATAAACACTAAAAATACACGTTTTTGGTAAAGTTATTTTGTTTTGTATTTTAAACAGTGTTTTGAATGCGTTTAAGCGTTTTGGTACGTAAGCAGCTAAAAAAGACAATGTGTCTAGGTAATATAAATATAGCTATAGAGTGTTTTTCATCATTTTTGTGCTTTTGTGCCGAACCCGCTCCAAAAGACATTCAAAAGACATGTTTTTGAAAATGAAGTTTCAATTCATTTTTCGGTGATGTTATTCTTTTTCTCAATAAGAAAGTTTTGCATGCCTTTTAGCACTTTTTGGACGTAAGAAGCTCCTAAACACTTCAGAGATATGTTTTTGGTAATGTTGCTTTTTTTTCTATGTAACAAACTCAAAAACTCTTAAAATACACGGTTTTTGGTAAAGGTATATTGTTTCTCAGTATTTATTTTTATTTATTTATTTATTTATTTATTTTATTGTATTTTATTTTATTTTATTTTTTTTTTTGCATGGGTTTCAGCGTTTTATTACGTAAGTAAATCCAAAAAAAGACACGATTTTGGTAATATTGTTTCGTTTTCCTTTATAGGGTTTTTTTCCATGTTTTTTTTTTTTTCGTGTGAAACTAGATTCATGTGTTTTAGCGTTTTTTGTACCTAAGAAACTCAAAAACACTCATAATGCGCGATTTTCTTAATTACTTTTTGTTTCGCTAAATAGGGTAAATTATATGTATTTTCACGATATGGCATCTAAGAATGTGAAATACACTGAAATTACACGTTTTTTTTTTTCTCTCTGTTTCTTAATATAGAGTACTATTCATGCGTTTTAAGAGTTTTCATAATTAAGAAGCTCAAAAATATTCATAACGTTTCTCGTAGTGTCTTTTCGTATACTTTATTAAGTATTTTGCATCCATTTGGACGTTTTTGTACGTTTATCTTCCTAAAACGATAATAAATACTGAAAACACACCTTTATGTAAATGTTATTTCTTTTTTACATATAGGGTGATCGGCATGCATTTTTGCGTTTTGTTATCTATAAATGTGAAATACTCTAAAATACACATTTTTGGTAGTTTTCTGTTTTTTTTTTTTTTTTTTCCACATTGAGTGCTATTTATATGTTCTCATGTGTTGGTACCAAGGAATCTCAAAAACACTCACAATACACGCTTCTTGGAAAGTTTTTTCGTTTTCCCCTTTTTATGCTTTTTTTTGGCATTTTTCAACGTAAGAAGCTCAAAACATTCAAAATGCTTTTTTTTTGTTTTTTTTTGTAATATTATTCTGTTTCTCCATACAGGGTTCCAGTACATAAGAAGCTGATAACACTCAAAAGACACATCTTTGATAATTTTGTTTTCTATTCCTATATAAAGTGCTTTCCGTGCTTCTTAAAGCTTTGGCGCCTAACCTGCACAAAAACACTCCAGATACTTTTTCTTGGAATGTTGTTTCGTTTCATCATGTAAGGGACTTCCTATGCATTTTCGAGTGTTGGTGTCAAAGAATAAGCTAAAGCCTAAAATTACACGTTTTGGTAATCTATTTCTCATTATAGAGTGTTATTAAAGTTATTTTTTCGAATTTTGGTAGTTAAGAAGCTCAAAAACACTCATAATACACTTTGCATGCATTTTGACTTCATTTTACGTAGCAAGCTCAACCACACTTCTATTAGTTTCTTTCGGTTATGTTATTTTGTTGTTCCACAAAGCGTTTTTGCATGTGTTTTTGGTTTTGGTAAGTAGCTCAAGACACTTAAAAGAGACGTTTTTTGTAATATTTTCTTCTCGCATATAGGGTGTTTTCAATGCTTTCTAGCGTTTTGGTACCTAACGCGTTCATAAACACTCAAAAGACACCTTACTGGAAATGTCGTTTCCTTTTTTTCCATATAGGATACTTTGCATGCATTTTGGTGTGTGAAATACACACAAAATTTCACGTTTTTTTTATTTATTTATATATTTTTTTATATTATCGAAATACATATTTAATGCTATTCCTGCATTTTAGCGTTCCGGAACCTATGAAGTTCATAAACAACTATAATACACGTTTCTCTTTATTTCTTTTCTTTTTTTCCGCATATATTGTACTTAGCAGAGAAGAAAAGAGAGAAAGAAGAGAGAAAGAAGAAAGTCTTGTCCAGCGAGGCCGCGGAAGGAGGAGAGGCATGCATTTAGCAAGATCAGAGGAGCAGTTAGCATGAAAATAGCAGTAGAAGACAGCTAGATATGCAACATTGCGGCGGTGAGAAAGAGGCTGAAGACAGTCAGAGGAGAGGAGTTCATGAGACGAAAAGCTTTTGATTCCACCCAGTCTAGAAGAGCAGTATGAGTGGAACCCGCCCAGATATGTGAAGCATACTCCATACATGGACGGATAAGTCCCTTGTACAGAGCTAGCAGCTGGGGGGGTTGAGAAAAAAGATGTGAAGTTTCCAGTTCAGATTATAAGTAAAGGACAGACCGAGGATGTTCACTGTAGCAGAGGGGAACAGTTGAGCGTCATTGAAGAAGAGAGGATATTTGTCTGGAAGGTTGTGTTGAGTTGATAGATGGAGGAATTGAGTTTTTGAGGCATTGAACAATACCAAGTTTGCTCTGCCCCAATCAGAAATTTTAGAAAGACCAGAAGTCAAGCGTTCTGTGGCTTCCTTGAGTGATATGTTTACCTCCTGAAGGGTTGGACGTCTATGAAAAGACGTGGAAAAGTGCAGGGTGGTATCATCAGCGTAGGAGTGGATAGGACAAGAAGTTTGGTTTAGAAGATCATTAATCAATAATAAGAAGAGAGTGGGTGACAGAACAGAACCCTGAGGAACACCACTGTTAATAGATTTAGGAGAAGAACAGTAACCGTCTACCACAGCAGCAATAGAACGGTCAGAAAGGAAACTTGAGATGAAGTTACAGAGAGAAGGATAAAAACCGTAGGAGGGTAGTTTGGAAATCAATGCTTTGTGCAAGACCCTATCAAAAGCTTTTGATATGTCCAAGGCAACAGCAAAAGTTTCACCAAAATCTTTAAAAGAGGTTGACCAAGACTCAGTAAGGAAAGCCAGAAGATCACCAGTAGAGCAGCCTTGACGAAACCCATAATGGCGATCAGATAGAAGGTTATGAAGTGATAGATGTTTAAGAATCTTCCTGTTGAGGATAGATTCAAAACTTTAGATAGGCAGGAAATTAAAGCAATAGGACGGTAGTTTGAGAGATTAGAACGGTCATCCTTTTTAGGAACAAGTTGAATGTAGGCAAACTTCCAACAAGAAGGAAAGGTAGATGTTGACAGACAGAGCTGAAAGAGTTTCACTAGGCAAGGTGCAAGCACGGAGGCACAGTTTCGGAGAACAATAGGAGGGACCCCATCAGGTCCAAAAGCCTTCAGAGGGTTTAGGCCAGCGAGGGCATGGAAAACATCATTGTGAAGAATTTTAATAGGTGGCATGAAGTAGTCAGAGGGTGGAGGAGAGGAAGGAACAAGCCCAGAATCGTCCAAAGTAGAGTTTTTTGGAATGGTATGAGTGATGAGTTCAGCTCTAGAAATAGATGTGATAGCAGTGGTGCCATCTGGTTGAAATAGAGGAGGGAAAGAAGAAGAAGCAAAGTTATTGGAGATATTTTTCGCTAGATGCCAGAAATCACGAGGGAAGTTAGATCTTGAAAGGTTTTGACATTTTCTGTTAATGAAGCAGTTTTTGGCTACTCGGAGAACAGACTTGGCATGGTTCCGGGCAGAAATATAAAGTGCATGAAATTCTGGTGATGGAAGGCTTAAGTACCTTTTGTGGGCCACCTCTCTATCATGTATAGCACGAGAACAATCTTTTCGTTTCCCCATATAGGTTATTTATCATGCATTTTGTCGTTTTTGTACATAACAAGCTCAAAAACCTTCAACACTTGGTAACATTACTCTGCTTCTCCATAAAGAGTGTTTTTCATAAATTTTAGCGATTTAGTACGTAGGTAGCTCAAAGAACCTTAAAAGACACATTCTTGGTATTGTTTTTCTGTTTTTCTATACTATATTGCTTTCCATGTTTTTTTTTCTTTTTTTTAGTGTTCTATCATGCACAAATACATTTAAAAGATTTTTTTTCTTTTTTGTAATGTTTTGTTTTCCTATTAAGGGGAGTGCGTGCATTTTAGCGTTTTGGTACCTAGCGATGTAAAAAAAAAAAAAAAATGAAAATACACGTATTTGGTAATGTTGTTCTGTTTCTCCATATATAAAGTTGTGCTCAGAGAGAGAAAACAATTGATTTTCATAGGAGACCAAAAGCAAATAGGTATATCTAAGCAATATAGGAAAAAAAAAAATCTTACACGTCTCGCAGCGGGTGAAATTCATGCGAGTTAACGTTTCGGTACATAAGAAGCTCAAAAGCACCTATAACAAACCTTTCACGTAATGTTCTTTCGTTCCACCTATGTAAGGAACTTTCAAAGAAGCTGAAAACACTCAAACTACACGTTTTTGGTAAAGTTATGATATTTTCCCATAAAGTGTGTTTTGCAGGCATTTTAGCATTTTGGCACAGAAGTAGCTCAAAAACACCGAAAGTAGAAGCTTTTAGTAATGTTTTTTTTTTTTTTTTCCATATGGTGTTCTTTTCATGCTTTTTAGCATTTTAGTACCTAGCGCGCTCAGAAATACTAAAGACACGTTTCTAGAAATCTTGTTTCTTTTCCCCATATACAGAGTCTTGAATTCAGTTTGGCTTTTTGGTAGTACAAAGTGAAATACACTTAAAAGTTCTACAGTTTCTCAATAATGAGTGCTATTTTTGCATGCGTTTTGGCATTAGTCTACCTAACAAACTCTAAAAAACTCAAGACATCTTTTCTTTATAATGTTATTCTGTTCTTTTGTATGCGTTTTAGCGTTTTAGTACGCAAGTAGCTCAAAAACACTCACACGACACTAACAATGTGAAATACACGTAAAATACACGTTTTGTTAATGTTTTTTTCTGTTTCTCCATATACAGTGGTATTAATGCATTTTATTGTTTTGGTAACTAATAAGTTTAAGAACACTCATAATAGATGTTTCTCGTATTCCTTTTTTTTTTTTTTTTGTTTGTTTCCACATGTGAAGTAGTTTGAAGCATTTTTGGCATTTTTGTAACATTCTCAAAAACATTCAAAATACTTGCATTTGATATTTAGCTTGTTATCCATACAGAGATACATGTGTTTTGGCATTTTCTTACGTAAATAGCTCAAAACACTGGAAAGAGACCTTTTTGTTAAGATTCTTTTGTTTTCCCCCTACAGGGGGGCTTTCCATCCTTTTTAGCGTTTCGTTTCCTAGCACGCTCTCAAACACTCGAAAGACACGTTTCTGGAAATCTACTTTTTTTTCTCCATATAGGATGTTTTCTATGCTTTTTGGCGTTTTAGTACCTAACAATGTGATATACATTAAAAATGTACCTGTTTTGTAGTGTTTTTGTTTCTCAATATAGAATGATATTCATTTTAGCGTTTTGGTACCTGAGCTCAAATACTCGCAATATCTTCTTTCCCTATATAGAATACTTTCCACGCATTTTTTTGCATTTTTCTACTTAACAATCTGAAAAACACTCCAAATACACGTTTTTAATATAAATACACTCTTTTCCCGTGAAGGGTGATTTACATATGTTTTGGTGTTTTGGTAAGTAGCTCAAAGCACTAAAAAGATATGTTTTTGTTAAAGTTGTTTTGGTTTTACTTATAGGGCGTTTTCCAAGCTTTTTAGTATTTTGGTTTCTAGCGCGGTCATAGACACTCAAAAGTAATGTTTCTGGGAATCTCGTTTTCTTTCACAATATAAGTTTTTTTTTTTTTTTTAATGCTTTTCGGCGTTTTGATACCTAACAAAGTGAAAAACATTCAAAATACTTGTTTTTGGGTTTTGTTTTTTCTTCTTTTTCTCTATAAAAGGAGTTTTCCATGCGTTTTAGCGTTTTGGTACATAAGTGGTTAAAAAATATTCAAAAGTCTAATTTTTGTTAATGATTTATTCTTGTATACAGTATGATATCTATGTTTTTTTTTACGTTTATGGTGCCTAAGACGCTGAAAAACTCTCAAAAGACATTTCTGTTAATGTCGTTTCGTTTCCCCCATATTGGTGGCTCTGCATGCATTTTGGTGTTTGGTACCTAACAATGTGAAAAAAAAAAAATACACGTCTTTGGTAAAGAAGTTTTGTTTCGCCATACAGAGAGCTATTTATGCCTTTTAACGCTTTGGTACCTAAAAAGCTTAATAACTCTCATAATACACGCTTCTTTTAGTGTTTTCTTTCCCCATATAGAGTACTTTCCATGCATTTTTGTACGTAACAAACTCAAAAACTCTGAAAATTCACGTTTTTGGTAAAGTTATACTGTTTCTCCATAAAGGAGTTTTTGCTACGTAAGTAGCTTAAAAACACCGAAAAGAGAAGTAATTGGTAATGATGTATTGTTTTCCATATAGGGTACTTTATATGTTTTCTAGCGTTTTGGTGCCTAACATGTCCATAATCACTCAACAAACACGTTTCTTGCAATGTCGTTTCCTTTCCCCATATAAGGTGCTTTACATACATTTTAATTTTTTGGTACCTAGCTGTGAAATACACTAAAAAATGCATGTTTTTTGGTAGTGTTTTGGTACTTGATAAGCTTAAAATTATTCTTAAAACATGTTTCTCGTAATGACATTTTTCTCCCCATAAAGGTTCTTTTGCATGGATTTTGGCGTTTATGTACGTAACAACCACAAAAAAAAACACTGAAAATGCTTGTTTTTGGTAATATTTTTTTCTTGTGTTTCCATATAGTGTGTTTCGCGTGCGTTTTAACATTTTGGTACATATGTAAATAAAAAAAAATTTAAATTTTGGCTTTTTTTAAGCTTTTTAGAATTTTGTTGTCTAATATGCAAAAAAATGCTCAAGAGATACGTTTCTATTAATGTATTTTCTTTTTCCCATATAGTGCATATTCCATGGATTTTGGCGTTTTACCAAAACACTGAAAATACATATTTTTTAGTAATATTGTTGTTCCTCCAAATGGAGTGCTATTCAACGATTTTTAGTTTTTTGGAACCTAAGAAACACTCCTAAAACACTTTTTTTTTTTTACAATGTTCATTCGTTTTCCCATTTTTCTCGTTTCGTTTTTTGTATTGTTATTCTGTTTCTCAATATCGAGTGTTTCATTCTCGCGTTTTGGTACCTAAGAAGATAAAAAAAACACTAAAAATACACGTCTCTCGTAATGTTCTTTAGTTTCCCGATGCATTTTGCATGCATTTTGTAGTTTATGTACGTAACAGAGTGACAACACAAATATTGTTTTTGATAATGTTACTTTGTGTTCCAATAAAAGGGGGATTTTGTATACGTTTTAGGGTTTTGTTAATTAAGAAGCCTAAAAACACTCAAAAGAACGTTTTTGGTAATGTTATTTTGTTTTCCCATATCGTGTGCTTTCGATACTTTTTAGCGTTTTTTCGTCAAACATGCACAAAAACACTAATAATATACGTTTCCTGTAATGTTGTTTCATTTCACCGGAAAAGTGCTTTGTAGGCATTTTAGTGTTTTTTTTTTTATATAATGATGTGAAACATACACACAAAATACACATTTTTTGTATTGTTATTCTGTTTCCTCGTATAGAGTGCTATTCATGCGTTTCAGCGATTTGTTTCCTAAGAAGCTCAAAAACACACAAAAAAAACACGTCTCTTGTAATGTTCTTTAGTTTTCCTATGTAATGTACTTTCAATACACATTTGCGGTTTTGTACGTAACAAACTGAAAAAAAAATGCACTGCAAATGCTTGATTTTGTAAAAGTTCTTAAGGTTTCTCTATAGAAGGTGTTTTGCAAGTGTTTTAGCGTTTCGGTACGTAAGCAGCTAAAAAACTCTCAAAAGACACGTTTCTCTCATATTAATTTTTTTCCGTGCTTTTTTGTGTTATAATGCCTTCAAAGGACACTCAAATGACATGTTTATGCAAATTAAATTTCAATTCACAATTAAGGTGCTTTGCATGCATTTTGGCGCATTGGTATTTAAAAATGTGAAAAAAAAACATTTGATAATATTGTTCTCTTTCAGAGAGTGTTAGGTTCCGAGTACCTAACACGATCCAAAGCACTCATAATTCTTATTTCTAGTACTGTTTTTTCATCACCTTATATTGTTTTTTTTTTTTTTTCCATGCATTTTGTCGTTTATATACGTAACAAGCTATATATATATATATATATATATATATATATATATATATATATATATATATATATATATATATATATATATATATATATATATATATATATATATATATATATATATATATATATATATATATATATATATATATATATATATATAAACATTCAAGATACACGATTTGTCATAATGCTGTTCTAATTTTCAACATAGAGTGTTATTCAACGCATTCTCGCGTTTTGGAACCTAAGAAGCTCAAAAATACTTCTTATACACGTTTCTCATAAGGTTCTTTTCTTTTCCCATATAGGATATTTTGCATGCATTTTAACGTTTAAGTACGTAAAAGCTCAAACTCTCAAAATACTTGTTTTTTGGTAATATTACTCTGTGTTTCAATTAAGAAGGTTTTGCATCATTTTTAGCGATTTAGTAGGAAAGTATCTCAAAAACACTGAAAAGCAACGTGTTTTATAAAATTTTGTTTTCCAGAATAACGTGCTTTCCATGTTTTTTTTTTTCGCTTTTTGTTATCTAATAGGCACAAAAATAATTATAAAATACGTTTCCTTTAATATTGTTTTATTTAACCGTAGAGGGTGCAATGAATGCATTTTGGCGTTTTCTTATCTAACGATGTGAAAATCACTCAAAACCGATATTCTTTAAATGTTCTGTTTCTCCACTTAATAACATTTATACGTTATAGCGTTTAGGTGCCTAAGAAGCTATGAAATACTCAAAATACACGTCTCTCATAATGTTCTTTTGGGGGTCTTGTACGTAACTCGCTCATAAACACTGAAAATACACGTTTTTATTAAAGTTTTGCATGCGTTTCTGTCCGTAAATGGCTAAAAACTCAAAAGACACGTTTTTGGTGATATTATTTTTTCCCCCATTAAGGGTGTTTTCCAAGCCTTTTTAGAGCTTTCGAACTTACCACGAACCAGAAGACACTCAAAAGATATATTTCTGAAAAAGAAGTTTCAATTCTCCATAAATGGTGCATAGAGGGTGCATTTTGATATCTAAGAATGCGAAAAACTCTTAAAATTCACGTTTTCGATTATGTTTTTTTTTTTTTTTTAAACCATATAGAGTGTTTTCTATGCGTTTTAGCGTTTTGGTACACAAGGAACATTCATAATATCCATTTCAAGTAATGTTCTTTCATTACCCGGTATAGGGTATTTTTAATGAATTGCGTCGTTTTTATCCGTAACATGCTCAAAACATTAAAAATACTAGTTTTTGGAAATGTTATTCTTTCTCTATTAAGGGTGTTTTGCTTGCGTTTTAGAATTTTGGTACGTAAGAAGCTGAAAACACTCAAAAGACACGTTTTTCGTAATGTTCTTTGGTATTCGTATATAGGGTTATGCTTTTTAGCATTTTGGTGTACAAAATCCTCATAAACACTGCAAAAACATATATATGGAAATGTAATTTTTTTTTTTCTATATACGGTGAACTGAATACATTTTGGATGTTTGGTACCAAACAATACAAAAAAAAGACTCAAAATACACGTTTTTCGTAATGTTGATCTGTTTCTCCATATATAATGTTCCTAAATAGTTTTTGAGTTTTGGACATTAAGAAGCTGAAAACCATTCATAACACACTTTTCTCGTAATGTCTTTCCGTTGTTAAATCGAGGATTTTTGCATGAAATTAAGCGTTTTCGTACATAATGATATGAATAACATTCATAATACGTTTTTGATGGTGTTATTCTTTTTTTTCATATAGAGTGCTATTGAGCGTTTTTTTCAAATAAGGACTTCAATAACATTCATAATCTTGTTATGTTTCACCATATAGGATATATTTCATGCATTTTGCCGTTTCTGTACCTAATAAGCTAAAAAAAAAAACACTCATAACACACATTTTTGGTAATATTATTCAGTTTCTCCATAACGAATGTTTTGCTTGAATTTTAGCGATATGGTACGTAAGACACTCAAACACTCAGACGAAACCTTTTTTGATAAACGAAGCCGTTATTTTTTATTGAAAATAGGGTGTTCTTCATGCATTTTAGCGTTTTGGTGCCTAAAACGCTAAAAAAAAAAAAAAAAAACTAAAAAGACACGCTTCTGGTAATTTCACATTGTTTTCCTATATAGGGTGATTCGCTTGCATTTTACCGTTTTGGTACCTAACAATGTACAAAACACTCAAAATACAAGTTTTTGACAATGTTGTTCTGTTTGTCTATATAGAGTTCTATTCAAACGCGTTTTCGCGTTTTGTTACCTAACAAGCTCGAAAACACTCCAAATACGCGTTTCTCGTAAGGTCCTTTTTTTTACCTTTATAATATACTGTACATGCATTTTGGCAATGTAACAAGCTCAAAAACATTCATTTCATATTTCATTTTGGTAATGTTACTCTGTGTCACGATCAAGGGGATTTTCCATGTTTTTAGCTTTGTCATAGGTACCTCAAAACACTGAAAAGGAACAGTTTTGGTAATGATGTTTTGTTTTTTTCCATATCGAGTCCTTTCTATGATTTTTAGCGTTTTGTTGTCTAACACTCATAAGATACGTTTCCTGTAATGTCGTTTTATTTCACCATAGAGGGCGTTTTACATGTATTTTGGCGTTTTGTTTTCTGTGAAAAACACTCAAAATACACATTTTTTGTAATGTTGTTCTGTTTCTCTAAATAGAGAGCTATTTATGCATTTAAGCGTTTTGTTTCCTAAGAAGCTCGAAAGAAAAAAAAAATATCAAAATACACGTCTCGCGTAATGTTCTTTTCTTTTCCGAAGTGGTGTATTTTATGTTTTGGTTTTTTTTTTTTTTTTTTTACGTAACAAGCTCATAAACACTAAAAATACACGTTTTTGGTAAAGTTATTTTGTTTTGTATTTTAAACAGTGTTTTGAATGCGTTTAAGCGTTTTGGTACGTAAGCAGCTAAAGAAGACAATGTGTCTAGGTAATATAAATATAGCTATAGAGTGTTTTTCATCATTTTTGTGCTTTTGTGCCGAACCCGCTCCAAAAGACATTCAAAAGACATGTTTTTGAAAATGAAGTTTCAATTCATTTTTCGGTGATGTTATTCTTTTTCTCAATAAGAAAGTTTTGCATGCCTTTTAGCACTTTTTGGACGTAAGAAGCTCCTAAACACTTCAGAGATATGTTTTTGGTAATGCTGCTTTTTTTTCTATGTAACAAACTCAAAAACTCTTAAAATACACGGTTTTTGGTAAAGGTATATTGTTTCTCAGTATTTATTTTTATTTATTTATTTATTTATTTATTTTATTTTATTTTATTTTATTTTATTTTTTTTTTGCATAGGTTTCAGCGTTTTATTACGTAAGTAAATGCAAAAAAAGACACGATTTTGGTAATATTGTTTCGTTTTCCTTTATAGGGTTTTTTTCCATGTTTTTTTTTTTATTTTTGTGCGAAACTAGATTCATGTGTTTTAGCGTTTTTGTACCTAAGAAACTCAAAAACACTCATAATGCGCGATTTTCTTAATTACTTTTTGTTTCGCTAAATAGGGTAAATTATATGTATTTTCACGATATGGCATCTAAGAATGTGAAATACACTGAAATTACACGTTTTTTTTTTTTCTCTCTGTTTCTTGATATAGAGTACTATTCATGCGTTTTAAGAGTTTTCATAATTAAGAAGCTCAAAAATATTCATAATAAACGTTTCTCGTAGTGTCTTTTCGTATACTTTATTAAGTATTTTGCATCCATTTGGACGTTTTTGTACGTTTATCTTCCTAAAACGATAATAAATACTGAAAACACACCTTTATGTAAATGTTATTTCTTTTTTACATATAGGGTGATCGGCATGCATTTTTGCGTTTTGTTATCTATAAATGTGAAATACACTAAAATACACATTTTTGGTAGTTTTCTGTTTTTTTTTTTCCACATTGAGTGCTATTTATGTGTTCTCATGTGTTGGTACCAAGGAATCTCAAAAACACTCACAATACACGCTTCTTGGAAAGTTTTTTCGTTTTCCCCTTTTTATGCTTTTTTTTGGCATTTTTCAACGTAAGAAGCTCAAAACATTCAAAATGTTTTTTTTTTTTTTTTTTGTAATATTATTCTGTTTCTCCATACAGGGTTCCAGTACATAAGAAGCTGATAACACTCAAAAGACACATCTTTGATAATTTTGTTTTCTATTCCTATATAAAGTGCTTTCCGTGCTTCTTAAAGCTTTGGCGCCTAACCTGCACAAAAACACTCCAGATACTTTTTCTTGGAATGTTGTTTCGTTTCATCATGTAAGGGACTTCCTATGCATTTTCGAGTGTTGGTGTCAAAGAATAAGCTAAAGCCTAAAATTACACGTTTTGGTAATCTATTTCTCATTATAGAGTGTTATTAAAGTTATTTTTTCGAATTTTGGTAGTTAAGAAGCTCAAAAACACTCATAATACACTTTGCATGCATTTTGACTTCATTTTACGTAGCAAGCTCAACCACACTTCTATTAGTTTCTTTCGGTTATGTTATTTTGTTGTTCCACAAAGCGTTTTTGCATGTGTTTTTGGTTTTGGTAAGTAGCTCAAGACACTTAAAAGAGACGTTTTTTGTAATATTTTCTTCTCGCATATAGGGTGTTTTCAATGCTTTCTAGCGTTTTGGTACCTAACGCGTTCATAAACACTCAAAAGACACCTTACTGGAAATGTCGTTTCCTTTTTTTCCATATAGGATACTTTGCATGCATTTTGGTGTGTGAAATACACACAAAATTTCACGTTTTTTTTTTATTTATTTATATATTTTTTTTATATTATCGAAATACATATTTAATGCTATTCCTGCATTTTAGCGTTCCGGAACCTATGAAGTTCATAAACAACTATAATACACGTTTCTCTTTATTTCTTTTCTTTTTTCCGCATATATTGTACTTAGCAGAGAAGAAAAGAGAGAAAGAAGAGAGAAAGAAGAAAGTCTTGTCCAGCGAGGCCGCGGAAGGAGGAGAGGCATGCATTTAGCAAGATCAGAGGAGCAGTTAGCATGAAAATAGCAGTAGAAGACAGCTAGATATGCAACATTGCGGCGGTGAGAAAGAGGCTGAAGACAGTCAGAGGAGAGGAGTTCATGAGACGAAAAGCTTTTGATTCCACCCAGTCTAGAAGAGCAGTATGAGTGGAACCCGCCCAGATATGTGAAGCATACTCCATACATGGACGGATAAGTCCCTTGTACAGAGCTAGCAGCTGGGGGGGTTGAGAAAAAAGATGTGAAGTTTCCAGTTCAGATTATAAGTAAAGGACAGACCGAGGATGTTCACTGTAGCAGAGGGGAACAGTTGAGCGTCATTGAAGAACAGAGGATATTTGTCTGGAAGGTTGTGTTGAGTTGATAGATGGAGGAATTGAGTTTTTGAGGCATTGAACAATACCAAGTTTGCTCTGCCCCAATCAGAAATTTTAGAAAGACCAGAAGTCAAGCGTTCTGTGGCTTCCTTGAGTGATATGTTTACCTCCTGAAGGGTTGGACGTCTATGAAAAGACGTGGAAAAGTGCAGGGTGGTATCATCAGCGTAGGAGTGAATAGGACAAGAAGTTTGGTTTAGAAGATCATTAATGAATAATAAGAAGAGAGTGGG
Source organism: Scylla paramamosain (assembly GCF_035594125.1). Taxonomy (NCBI): domain Eukaryota; kingdom Metazoa; phylum Arthropoda; class Malacostraca; order Decapoda; family Portunidae; genus Scylla; species Scylla paramamosain. The sequence goes on from NC_087188.1 coordinate 838,678, forward strand.
TGACAGAACAGAACCCTGAGGAACACCACTGTTAATAGATTTAGGAGAAGAACAGTAACCGTCTACCACAGCAGCAATAGAACGGTCAGAAAGGAAACTTGAGATGAAGTTACAGAGAGAAGGATAAAAACCGTAGGAGGGTAGTTTGGAAATCAATGCTTTGTGCAAGACCCTATCAAAAGCTTTTGATATGTCCAAGGCAACAGCAAAAGTTTCACCAAAATCTTTAAAAGAGGTTGACCAAGACTCAGTAAGGAAAGCCAGAAGATCACCAGTAGAGCGGCCTTGACGAAACCCATAATGGCGATCAGATAGAAGGTTATGAAGTGATAGATGGTTAAGAATCTTCCTGTTGAGGATAGATTCAAAACTTTAGATAGGCAGGAAATTAAAGCAATAGGACGGTAGTTTGAGAGATTAGAACGGTCATCATTTTTAGGAACAAGTTGAATGTAGGCAAACTTCCAACAAGAAGGAAAGGTAGATGTTGACAGACAGAGCTGAAAGAGTTTCACTAGGCAAGGTGCAAGCACGGAGGCACAGTTTCGGAGAACAATAGGAGGGACCCCATCAGGTCCAAAAGCCTTCAGAGGGTTTAGGCCAGCGAGGGCATGGAAAACATCATTGTGAAGAATTTTAATAGGTGGCATGAAGTAGTCAGAGGGTGGAGGAGAGGAAGGAACAAGCCCAGAATCGTCCAAAGTAGATTTTTTTGGAATGGTATGAGTGATGAGTTCAGCTCTAGAAATAGATGTGATAGCAGTGGTGCCATCTGGTTGAAATAGAGGAGGGAAAGAAGAAGAAGCAAAGTTATTGGAGATATTTTTCGCTAGATGCCAGAAATCACGAGGGAAGTTAGATCTTGAAAGGTTTTGACATTTTCTGTTAATGAAGCAGTTTTTGGCTACTCGGAGAACAGACTTGGCATGGTTCCGGGCAGAAATATAAAGTGCATGAAATTCTGGTGATGGAAGGCTTAAGTACCTTTTGTGGGCCACCTCTCTATCATGTATAGCACGAGAACAATCTTTTCGTTTCCCCATATAGGTTATTTATCATGCATTTTGTCGTTTTTGTACATAACAAGCTCAAAAACCTTCAACACTTGGTAACATTACTCTGCTTCTCCATAAAGAGTGTTTTTCATAAATTTTAGCGATTTAGTACGTAGGTAGCTCAAAGAACCTTAAAAGACACATTCTTGGTATTGTTTTTCTGTTTTTCTATACTATATTGCTTTCCATGTTTTTTTTTCTTTTTTTTAGTGTTCTATCATGCACAAATACATTTAAAAGATTTTTTTTCTTTTTTGTAATGTTTTGTTTTCCTATGAAGGGGAGTGCGTGCATTTTAGCGTTTTGGTACCTAGCGATGTAAAAAAAAAAAAAAAATGAAAATACACGTATTTGGTAATGTTGTTCTGTTTCTCCATATATAAAGTTGTGCTCAGAGAGAGAAAACAATTGATTTTCATAGGAGACCAAAAGCAAATAGGTATATCTAAGCAATATAGGAAAAAAAAAAATCTTACACGTCTCGCAGCGGGTGAAATTTGTGCGAGTTAACGTTTCGGTACATAAGAAGCTCAAAAGCACCTATAACAAACCTTTCACGTAATGTTCTTTCGTTCCCCCTATGTAAGGAACTTTCAAAGAAGCTGAAAACACTCAAACTACACGTTTTTGGTAAAGTTATGATATTTTCCAATAAAGTGTGTTTTGCAGGCATTTTAGCATTTTGGCACAGAAGTAGCTCAAAAACACCGAAAGTAGAAGCTTTTAGTAATGTTTTTTTTTTTTTTCCACATGGTGTTCTTTTCATGCTTTTTAGCATTTTAGTACCTAGCGCGCTCAGAAATACTAAAGACACGTTTCTAGAAATCTTGTTTCTTTTCCCCATATACAGAGTCTTGAATTCAGTTTGGCTTTTTGGTAGTACAAAGTGAAATACACTTAAAAGTTCTACAGTTTCTCAATAATGAGTGCTATTTTTGCATGCGTTTTGGCATTAGTCTACCTAACAAACTCTAAAAAACTCAAGACATCTTTTCTTTATAATGTTATTCTGTTCTTTTGTATGCGTTTTAGCGTTTTAGTACGCAAGTAGCTCAAAAACACTCACACGACACTAACAATGTGAAATACACGTAAAATACACGTTTTGTTAATGTTTTTTTCTGTTTCTCCATATACAGTGGTATTAATGCATTTTATTGTTTTGGTAACTAATAAGTTTAAGAACACTCATAATAGATGTTTCTCGTATTCCTTTTTTTTTTTTTTTTGTTTGTTTCCACATGTGAAGTAGTTTGAAGCATTTTTGGCATTTTTGTAACATTCTCAAAAACATTCAAAATACTTGCATTTGATATTTAGCTTGTTATCCATACAGAGATACATGTGTTTTGGCATTTTCTTACGTAAATAGCTCAAAACACTGGAAAGAGACCTTTTTGTTAAGATTCTTTTGTTTTCCCCCTACAGGGGGGCTTTCCATCCTTTTTAGCGTTTCGTTTCCTAGCACGCTCTCAAACACTCGAAAGACACGTTTCTGGAAATCTACTTTTTTTTCTCCATATAGGATGTTTTCTATGCTTTTTGGCGTTTTAGTACCTAACAATGTGATATACATTAAAAATGTACCTGTTTTGTAGTGTTTTTGTTTCTCAATATAGAATGATATTCATTTTAGCGTTTTGGTACCTGAGCTCAAATACTCGCAATATCTTCTTTCCCTATATAGAATACTTTCCACGCATTTTTTTGCATTTTTCTACTTAACAATCTGAAAAACACTCCAAATACACGTTTTTAATATAAATACACTCTTTTCCCGTGAAGGGTGATTTACATATGTTTTGGTGTTTTGGTAAGTAGCTCAAAGCACTAAAAAGATATGTTTTTGTTAAAGTTGTTTTGGTTTTACTTATAGGGCGTTTTCCAAGCTTTTTAGTATTTTGGTTTCTAGCGCGGTCATAGACACTCAAAAGTAATGTTTCTGGGAATCTCGTTTTCTTTCACAATATAAGTTTTTTTTTTTTTTTTAATGCTTTTCGGCGTTTTGATACCTAACAAAGTGAAAAACATTCAAAATACTTGTTTTTGGGTTTTGTTTTTTCTTCTTTTTCTCTATAAAAGGAGTTTTCCATGCGTTTTAGCGTTTTGGTACATAAGTGGTTAAAAAATATTCAAAAGTCTAATTTTTGTTAATGATTTATTCTTGTATACAGTATGATATCTATGTTTTTTTTTACGTTTATGGTGCCTAAGACGCTGAAAAACTCTCAAAAGACATTTCTGTTAATGTCGTTTCGTTTCCCCCATATTGGTGGCTCTGCATGCATTTTGGTGTTTGGTACCTAACAATGTGAAAAAAAAAAAATACACGTCTTTGGTAAAGAAGTTTTGTTTCGCCATACAGAGAGCTATTTATGCCTTTTAACGCTTTGGTACCTAAAAAGCTTAATAACTCTCATAATACACGCTTCTTTTAGTGTTTTCTTTCCCCATATAGAGTACTTTCCATGCATTTTTGTACGTAACAAACTCAAAAACTCTGAAAATTCACGTTTTTGGTAAAGTTATACTGTTTCTCCATAAAGGAGTTTTTGCTACGTAAGTAGCTTAAAAACACCGAAAAGAGAAGTAATTGGTAATGATGTATTGTTTTCCATATAGGGTACTTTATATGTTTTCTAGCGTTTTGGTGCCTAACATGTCCATAATCACTCAACAAACACGTTTCTTGCAATGTCGTTTCCTTTCCCCATATAAGGTGCTTTACATACATTTTAATTTTTTGGTACCTAGCTGTGAAATACACTAAAAAATGCATGTTTTTTGGTAGTGTTTTGGTACTTGATAAGCTTAAAATTATTCTTAAAACATGTTTCTCGTAATGACATTTTTCTCCCCATAAAGGTTCTTTTGCATGGATTTTGGCGTTTATGTACGTAACAACCACAAAAAAAAACACTGAAAATGCTTGTTTTTGGTAATATTTTTTTCTTGTGTTTCCATATAGTGTGTTTCGCGTGCGTTTTAACATTTTGGTACATATGTAAATAAAAAAAAATTTAAATTTTGGCTTTTTTTAAGCTTTTTAGAATTTTGTTGTCTAATATGCAAAAAAATGCTCAAGAGATACGTTTCTATTAATGTATTTTCTTTTTCCCATATAGTGCATATTCCATGGATTTTGGCGTTTTACCAAAACACTGAAAATACATATTTTTTAGTAATATTGTTGTTCCTCCAAATGGAGTGCTATTCAACGATTTTTAGTTTTTTGGAACCTAAGAAACACTCCTAAAACACTTTTTTTTTTTTACAATGTTCATTCGTTTTCCCATTTTTCTCGTTTCGTTTTTTGTATTGTTATTCTGTTTCTCAATATCGAGTGTTTCATTCTCGCGTTTTGGTACCTAAGAAGATAAAAAAAACACTAAAAATACACGTCTCTCGTAATGTTCTTTAGTTTCCCGATGCATTTTGCATGCATTTTGTAGTTTATGTACGTAACAGAGTGACAACACAAATATTGTTTTTGATAATGTTACTTTGTGTTCCAATAAAAGGGGGATTTTGTATACGTTTTAGGGTTTTGTTAATTAAGAAGCCTAAAAACACTCAAAAGAACGTTTTTGGTAATGTTATTTTGTTTTCCCATATCGTGTGCTTTCGATACTTTTTAGCGTTTTTTCGTCAAACATGCACAAAAACACTAATAATATACGTTTCCTGTAATGTTGTTTCATTTCACCGGAAAAGTGCTTTGTAGGCATTTTAGTGTTTTTTTTTTTATATAATGATGTGAAACATACACACAAAATACACATTTTTTGTATTGTTATTCTGTTTCCTCGTATAGAGTGCTATTCATGCGTTTCAGCGATTTGTTTCCTAAGAAGCTCAAAAACACACAAAAAAAACACGTCTCTTGTAATGTTCTTTAGTTTTCCTATGTAATGTACTTTCAATACACATTTGCGGTTTTGTACGTAACAAACTGAAAAAAAAATGCACTGCAAATGCTTGATTTTGTAAAAGTTCTTAAGGTTTCTCTATAGAAGGTGTTTTGCAAGTGTTTTAGCGTTTCGGTACGTAAGCAGCTAAAAAACTCTCAAAAGACACGTTTCTCTCATATTAATTTTTTTCCGTGCTTTTTTGTGTTATAATGCCTTCAAAGGACACTCAAATGACATGTTTATGCAAATTAAATTTCAATTCACAATTAAGGTGCTTTGCATGCATTTTGGCGCATTGGTATTTAAAAATGTGAAAAAAAAACATTTGATAATATTGTTCTCTTTCAGAGAGTGTTAGGTTCCGAGTACCTAACACGATCCAAAGCACTCATAATTCTTATTTCTAGTACTGTTTTTTCATCACCTTATATTGTTTTTTTTTTTTTTTCCATGCATTTTGTCGTTTATATACGTAACAAGCTATATATATATATATATATATATATATATATATATATATATATATATATATATATATATATATATATATATATATATATATATATATATATATATATAAACATTCAAGATACACGATTTGTCATAATGCTGTTCTAATTTTCAACATAGAGTGTTATTCAACGCATTCTCGCGTTTTGGAACCTAAGAAGCTCAAAAATACTTCTTATACACGTTTCTCATAAGGTTCTTTTCTTTTCCCATATAGGATATTTTGCATGCATTTTAACGTTTAAGTACGTAAAAGCTCAAACTCTCAAAATACTTGTTTTTTGGTAATATTACTCTGTGTTTCAATTAAGAAGGTTTTGCATCATTTTTAGCGATTTAGTAGGAAAGTATCTCAAAAACACTGAAAAGCAACGTGTTTTATAAAATTTTGTTTTCCAGAATAACGTGCTTTCCATGTTTTTTTTTTTCGCTTTTTGTTATCTAATAGGCACAAAAATAATTATAAAATACGTTTCCTTTAATATTGTTTTATTTAACCGTAGAGGGTGCAATGAATGCATTTTGGCGTTTTCTTATCTAACGATGTGAAAATCACTCAAAACCGATATTCTTTAAATGTTCTGTTTCTCCACTTAATAACATTTATACGTTATAGCGTTTAGGTGCCTAAGAAGCTATGAAATACTCAAAATACACGTCTCTCATAATGTTCTTTTGGGGGTCTTGTACGTAACTCGCTCATAAACACTGAAAATACACGTTTTTATTAAAGTTTTGCATGCGTTTCTGTCCGTAAATGGCTAAAAACTCAAAAGACACGTTTTTGGTGATATTATTTTTTCCCCCATTAAGGGTGTTTTCCAAGCCTTTTTAGAGCTTTCGAACTTACCACGAACCAGAAGACACTCAAAAGATATATTTCTGAAAAAGAAGTTTCAATTCTCCATAAATGGTGCATAGAGGGTGCATTTTGATATCTAAGAATGCGAAAAACTCTTAAAATTCACGTTTTCGATTATGTTTTTTTTTTTTTTTTAAACCATATAGAGTGTTTTCTATGCGTTTTAGCGTTTTGGTACACAAGGAACATTCATAATATCCATTTCAAGTAATGTTCTTTCATTACCCGGTATAGGGTATTTTTAATGAATTGCGTCGTTTTTATCCGTAACATGCTCAAAACATTAAAAATACTAGTTTTTGGAAATGTTATTCTTTCTCTATTAAGGGTGTTTTGCTTGCGTTTTAGAATTTTGGTACGTAAGAAGCTGAAAACACTCAAAAGACACGTTTTTCGTAATGTTCTTTGGTATTCGTATATAGGGTTATGCTTTTTAGCATTTTGGTGTACAAAATCCTCATAAACACTGCAAAAACATATATATGGAAATGTAATTTTTTTTTTTCTATATACGGTGAACTGAATACATTTTGGATGTTTGGTACCAAACAATACAAAAAAAAGACTCAAAATACACGTTTTTCGTAATGTTGATCTGTTTCTCCATATATAATGTTCCTAAATAGTTTTTGAGTTTTGGACATTAAGAAGCTGAAAACCATTCATAACACACTTTTCTCGTAATGTCTTTCCGTTGTTAAATCGAGGATTTTTGCATGAAATTAAGCGTTTTCGTACATAATGATATGAATAACATTCATAATACGTTTTTGATGGTGTTATTCTTTTTTTTCATATAGAGTGCTATTGAGCGTTTTTTTCAAATAAGGACTTCAATAACATTCATAATCTTGTTATGTTTCACCATATAGGATATATTTCATGCATTTTGCCGTTTCTGTACCTAATAAGCTAAAAAAAAAAACACTCATAACACACATTTTTGGTAATATTATTCAGTTTCTCCATAACGAATGTTTTGCTTGAATTTTAGCGATATGGTACGTAAGACACTCAAACACTCAGACGAAACCTTTTTTGATAAACGAAGCCGTTATTTTTTATTGAAAATAGGGTGTTCTTCATGCATTTTAGCGTTTTGGTGCCTAAAACGCTAAAAAAAAAAAAAAAAACTAAAAAGACACGCTTCTGGTAATTTCACATTGTTTTCCTATATAGGGTGATTCGCTTGCATTTTACCGTTTTGGTACCTAACAATGTACAAAACACTCAAAATACAAGTTTTTGACAATGTTGTTCTGTTTGTCTATATAGAGTTCTATTCAAACGCGTTTTCGCGTTTTGTTACCTAACAAGCTCGAAAACACTCCAAATACGCGTTTCTCGTAAGGTCCTTTTTTTTACCTTTATAATATACTGTACATGCATTTTGGCAATGTAACAAGCTCAAAAACATTCATTTCATATTTCATTTTGGTAATGTTACTCTGTGTCACGATCAAGGGGATTTTCCATGTTTTTAGCTTTGTCATAGGTACCTCAAAACACTGAAAAGGAACAGTTTTGGTAATGATGTTTTGTTTTTTTCCATATCGAGTCCTTTCTATGATTTTTAGCGTTTTGTTGTCTAACACTCATAAGATACGTTTCCTGTAATGTCGTTTTATTTCACCATAGAGGGCGTTTTACATGTATTTTGGCGTTTTGTTTTCTGTGAAAAACACTCAAAATACACATTTTTTGTAATGTTGTTCTGTTTCTCTAAATAGAGAGCTATTTATGCATTTAAGCGTTTTGTTTCCTAAGAAGCTCGAAAGAAAAAAAAAATATCAAAATACACGTCTCGCGTAATGTTCTTTTCTTTTCCGAAGTGGTGTATTTTATGTTTTGGTGTTTTTTTTTTTTTTTTTTACGTAACAAGCTCATAAACACTAAAAATACACGTTTTTGGTAAAGTTATTTTGTTTTGTATTTTAAACAGTGTTTTGAATGCGTTTAAGCGTTTTGGTACGTAAGCAGCTAAAGAAGACAATGTGTCTAGGTAATATAAATATAGCTATAGAGTGTTTTTCATCATTTTTGTGCTTTTGTGCCGAACCCGCTCCAAAAGACATTCAAAAGACATGTTTTTGAAAATGAAGTTTCAATTCATTTTTCGGTGATGTTATTCTTTTTCTCAATAAGAAAGTTTTGCATGCCTTTTAGCACTTTTTGGACGTAAGAAGCTCCTAAACACTTCAGAGATATGTTTTTGGTAATGCTGCTTTTTTTTCTATGTAACAAACTCAAAAACTCTTAAAATACACGGTTTTTGGTAAAGGTATATTGTTTCTCAGTATTTATTTTTATTTATTTATTTATTTATTTATTTTATTTTATTTTATTTTATTTTATTTTTTTTTTGCATAGGTTTCAGCGTTTTATTACGTAAGTAAATGCAAAAAAAGACACGATTTTGGTAATATTGTTTCGTTTTCCTTTATAGGGTTTTTTTTCCATGTTTTTTTTTTTATTTTTGTGCGAAACTAGATTCATGTGTTTTAGCGTTTTTGTACCTAAGAAACTCAAAAACACTCATAATGCGCGATTTTCTTAATTACTTTTATTTCGCTAAATAGGGTAAATTATATGTATTTTCACGATATGGCATCTAAGAATGTGAAATACACTGAAATTACACGTTTTTTTTTTTTCTCTCTGTTTCTTGATATAGAGTACTATTCATGCGTTTTAAGAGTTTTCATAATTAAGAAGCTCAAAAATATTCATAATAAACGTTTCTCGTAGTGTCTTTTCGTATACTTTATTAAGTATTTTGCATCCATTTGGACGTTTTTGTACGTTTATCTTCCTAAAACGATAATAAATACTGAAAACACACCTTTATGTAAATGTTATTTCTTTTTTACATATAGGGTGATCGGCATGCATTTTTGCGTTTTGTTATCTATAAATGTGAAATACACTAAAATACACATTTTTGGTAGTTTTCTGTTTTTTTTTTTCCACATTGAGTGCTATTTATGTGTTCTCATGTGTTGGTACCAAGGAATCTCAAAAACACTCACAATACACGCTTCTTGGAAAGTTTTTTCGTTTTCCCCTTTTTATGCTTTTTTTTTGGCATTTTTCAACGTAAGAAGCTCAAAACATTCAAAATGTTTTTTTTTTTTTTTTTGTAATATTATTCTGTTTCTCCATACAGGGTTCCAGTACATAAGAAGCTGATAACACTCAAAAGACACATCTTTGATAATTTTGTTTTCTATTCCTATATAAAGTGCTTTCCGTGCTTCTTAAAGCTTTGGCGCCTAACCTGCACAAAAACACTCCAGATACTTTTTCTTGGAATGTTGTTTCGTTTCATCATGTAAGGGACTTCCTAAGCATTTTCGAGTGTTGGTGTCAAAGAATAAGCTAAAGCCTAAAATTACACGTTTTGGTAATCTATTTCTCATTATAGAGTGTTATTAAAGTTATTTTTTCGAATTTTGGTAGTTAAGAAGCTCAAAAACACTCATAATACACTTTGCATGCATTTTGACTTCATTTTACGTAGCAAGCTCAACCACACTTCTATTAGTTTCTTTCGGTTATGTTATTTTGTTGTTCCACAAAGCGTTTTTGCATGTGTTTTTGGTTTTGGTAAGTAGCTCAAGACACTTAAAAGAGACGTTTTTTGTAATATTTTCTTCTCGCATATAGGGTGTTTTCAATGCTTTCTAGCGTTTTGGTACCTAACGCGTTCATAAACACTCAAAAGACACCTTACTGGAAATGTCGTTTCCTTTTTTTCCATATAGGATACTTTGCATGCATTTTGGTGTGTGAAATACACACAAAATTTCACGTTTTTTTTTTATTTATTTATATATTTTTTTTATATTATCGAAATACATATTTAATGCTATTCCTGCATTTTAGCGTTCCGGAACCTATGAAGTTCATAAACAACTATAATACACGTTTCTCTTTATTTCTTTTCTTTTTTCCGCATATATTGTACTTAGCAGAGAAGAAAAGAGAGAAAGAAGAGAGAAAGAAGAAAGTCTTGTCCAGCGAGGCCGCGGAAGGAGGAGAGGCATGCATTTAGCAAGATCAGAGGAGCAGTTAGCATGAAAATAGCAGTAGAAGACAGCTAGATATGCAACATTGCGGCGGTGAGAAAGAGGCTGAAGACAGTCAGAGGAGAGGAGTTCATGAGACGAAAAGCTTTTGATTCCACCCAGTCTAGAAGAGCAGTATGAGTGGAACCCGCCCAGATATGTGAAGCATACTCCATACATGGACGGATAAGTCCCTTGTACAGAGCTAGCAGCTGGGGGGGTTGAGAAAAAAGATGTGAAGTTTCCAGTTCAGATTATAAGTAAAGGACAGACCGAGGATGTTCACTGTAGCAGAGGGGAACAGTTGAGCGTCATTGAAGAACAGAGGATATTTGTCTGGAAGGTTGTGTTGAGTTGATAGATGGAGGAATTGAGTTTTTGAGGCATTGAACAATACCAAGTTTGCTCTGCCCCAATCAGAAATTTTAGAAAGACCAGAAGTCAAGCGTTCTGTGGCTTCCTTGAGTGATATGTTTACCTCCTGAAGGGTTGGACGTCTATGAAAAGACGTGGAAAAGTGCAGGGTGGTATCATCAGCGTAGGAGTGAATAGGACAAGAAGTTTGGTTTAGAAGATCATTAATGAATAATAAGAAGAGAGTGGGTGACAGAACAGAACCCTGAGGAACACCACTGTTAATAGATTTAGGAGAAGAACAGTAACCGTCTACCACAGCAGCAATAGAACGGTCAGAAAGGAAACTTGAGATGAAGTTACAGAGAGAAGGATAAAAACCGTAGGAGGGTAGTTTGGAAATCAATGCTTTGTGCAAGACCCTATCAAAAGCTTTTGATATGTCCAAGGCAACAGCAAAAGTTTCACCAAAATCTTTAAAAGAGGTTGACCAAGACTCAGTAAGGAAAGCCAGAAGATCACCAGTAGAGCGGCCTTGACGAAACCCATAATGGCGATCAGATAGAAGGTTATGAAGTGATAGATGGTTAAGAATCTTCCTGTTGAGGATAGATTCAAAACTTTAGATAGGCAGGAAATTAAAGCAATAGGACGGTAGTTTGAGAGATTAGAACGGTCATCATTTTTAGGAACAAGTTGAATGTAGGCAAACTTCCAACAAGAAGGAAAGGTAGATGTTGACAGACAGAGCTGAAAGAGTTTCACTAGGCAAGGTGCAAGCACGGAGGCACAGTTTCGGAGAACAATAGGAGGGACCCCATCAGGTCCAAAAGCCTTCAGAGGGTTTAGGCCAGCGAGGGCATGGAAAACATCATTGTGAAGAATTTTAATAGGTGGCATGAAGTAGTCAGAGGGTGGAGGAGAGGAAGGAACAAGCCCAGAATCGTCCAAAGTAGATTTTTTTGGAATGGTATGAGTGATGAGTTCAGCTCTAGAAATAGATGTGATAGCAGTGGTGCCATCTGGTTGAAATAGAGGAGGGAAAGAAGAAGAAGCAAAGTTATTGGAGATATTTTTCGCTAGATGCCAGAAATCACGAGGGAAGTTAGATCTTGAAAGGTTTTGACATTTTCTGTTAATGAAGCAGTTTTTGGCTACTCGGAGAACAGACTTGGCATGGTTCCGGGCAGAAATATAAAGTGCATGAAATTCTGGTGATGGAAGGCTTAAGTACCTTTTGTGGGCCACCTCTCTATCATGTATAGCACGAGAACAATCTTTTCGTTTCCCCATATAGGTTATTTATCATGCATTTTGTCGTTTTTGTACATAACAAGCTCAAAAACCTTCAACACTTGGTAACATTACTCTGCTTCTCCATAAAGAGTGTTTTTCATAAATTTTAGCGATTTAGTACGTAGGTAGCTCAAAGAACCTTAAAAGACACATTCTTGGTATTGTTTTTCTGTTTTTCTATACTATATTGCTTTCCATGTTTTTTTTTCTTTTTTTTAGTGTTCTATCATGCACAAATACATTTAAAAGATTTTTTTTCTTTTTTGTAATGTTTTGTTTTCCTATGAAGGGGAGTGCGTGCATTTTAGCGTTTTGGTACCTAGCGATGTAAAAAAAAAAAAAAAATGAAAATACACGTATTTGGTAATGTTGTTCTGTTTCTCCATATATAAAGTTGTGCTCAGAGAGAGAAAACAATTGATTTTCATAGGAGACCAAAAGCAAATAGGTATATCTAAGCAATATAGGAAAAAAAAAAATCTTACACGTCTCGCAGCGGGTGAAATTTGTGCGAGTTAACGTTTCGGTACATAAGAAGCTCAAAAGCACCTATAACAAACCTTTCACGTAATGTTCTTTCGTTCCCCCTATGTAAGGAACTTTCAAAGAAGCTGAAAACACTCAAACTACACGTTTTTGGTAAAGTTATGATATTTTCCAATAAAGTGTGTTTTGCAGGCATTTTAGCATTTTGGCACAGAAGTAGCTCAAAAACACCGAAAGTAGAAGCTTTTAGTAATGTTTTTTTTTTTTTTTTCCATATGGTGTTCTTTTCATGCTTTTTAGCATTTTAGTACCTAGCGCGCTCAGAAATACTAAAGACACGTTTCTAGAAATCTTGTTTCTTTTCCCCATATACAGAGTCTTGAATTCAGTTTGGCTTTTTGGTAGTACAAAGTGAAATACACTTAAAAGTTCTACAGTTTCTCAATAATGAGTGCTATTTTTGCATGCGTTTTGGCATTAGTCTACCTAACAAACTCTAAAAAACTCAAGACATCTTTTCTTTATAATGTTATTCTGTTCTTTTGTATGCGTTTTAGCGTTTTAGTACGCAAGTAGCTCAAAAACACTCACACGACACTAACAATGTGAAATACACGTAAAATACACGTTTTGTTAATGTTTTTTTCTGTTTCTCCATATACAGTGGTATTAATGCATTTTATTGTTTTGGTAACTAATAAGTTTAAGAACACTCATAATAGATGTTTCTCGTATTCCTTTTTTTTTCTTTTTTGTTTGTTTCCACATGTGAAGTAGTTTGAAGCATTTTTGGCATTTTTGTAACATTCTCAAAAACATTCAAAATACTTGCATTTGATATTTAGCTTGTTATCCATACAGAGATACATGTGTTTTGGCATTTTCTTACGTAAATAGCTCAAAACACTGGAAAGAGACCTTTTTGTGAAGATTCTTTTGTTTTCCCCCTACAGGGGGGCTTTCCATCCTTTTTAGCGTTTCGTTTCCTAGCACGCTCTCAAACACTCGAAAGACACGTTTCTGGAAATCTACTTTTTTTTCTCCATATAGGATGTTTTCTATGCTTTTTGGCGTTTTAGTACCTAACAATGTGATATACATTAAAAATGTACCTGTTTTGTAGTGTTTTTGTTTCTCAATATAGAATGATATTCATTTTAGCGTTTTGGTACCTGAGCTCAAATACTCGCAATATCTTCTTTCCCTATATAGAATACTTTCCACGCATTTTTTTGCATTTTTCTACTTAACAATCTGAAAAACACTCCAAATACACGTTTTTAATATAAATACACTCTTTTCCCGTGAAGGGTGATTTACATATGTTTTGGTGTTTTGGTAAGTAGCTCAAAGCACTAAAAAGATATGTTTTTGTTAAAGTTGTTTTGGTTTTACTTATAGGGCGTTTTCCAAGCTTTTTAGTATTTTGGTTTCTAGCGCGGTCATAGACACTCAAAAGTAATGTTTCTGGGAATCTCGTTTTCTTTCACAATATAAGTTTTTTTTTTTTTTTTTAATGCTTTTCGGCGTTTTGATACCTAACAAAGTGAAAAACATTCAAAATACTTGTTTTTGGGTTTTGTTTTTTCTTCTTTTTCTCTATAAAAGGAGTTTTCCATGCGTTTTAGCGTTTTGGTACATAAGTGGTTAAAAAATATTCAAAAGTCTAATTTTTGTTAATGATTTATTCTTGTATACAGTATGATATCTATGTTTTTTTTTACGTTTATGGTGCCTAAGACGCTGAAAAACTCTCAAAAGACATTTCTGTTAATGTCGTTTCGTTTCCCCCATATTGGTGGCTCTGCATGCATTTTGGTGTTTGGTACCTAACAATGTGAAAAAAAAAATACACGTCTTTGGTAAAGAAGTTTTGTTTCGCCATACAGAGAGCTATTTATGCCTTTTAACGCTTTGGTACCTAAAAAGCTTAATAACTCTCATAATACACGCTTCTTTTAGTGTTTTCTTTCCCCATATAGAGTACTTTCCATGCATTTTTGTACGTAACAAACTCAAAAACTCTGAAAATTCACGTTTTTGGTAAAGTTATACTGTTTCTCCATAAAGGAGTTTTTGCTACGTAAGTAGCTTAAAAACACCGAAAAGAGAAGTAATTGGTAATGATGTATTGTTTTCCATATAGGGTACTTTATATGTTTTCTAGCGTTTTGGTGCCTAACATGTCCATAATCACTCAACAAACACGTTTCTTGCAATGTCGTTTCCTTTCCCCATATAAGGTGCTTTACATACATTTTAATTTTTTGGTACCTAGCTGTGAAATACACTAAAAAATGCATGTTTTTTGGTAGTGTTTTGGTACTTGATAAGCTTAAAATTATTCTTAAAACATGTTTCTCGTAATGACATTTTTCTCCCCATAAAGGTTCTTTTGCATGGATTTTGGCGTTTATGTACGTAACAACCACAAAAAAAAACACTGAAAATGCTTGTTTTTGGTAATATTTTTTTCTTGTGTTTCCATATAGTGTGTTTCGCGTGCGTTTTAACATTTTGGTACATATGTAAATAAAAAAAAATTTAAATTTTGGCTTTTTTTAAGCTTTTTAGAATTTTGTTGTCTAATATGCAAAAAAATGCTCAAGAGATACGTTTCTATTAATGTATTTTCTTTTTCCCATATAGTGCATATTCCATGGATTTTGGCGTTTTACCAAAACACTGAAAATACATATTTTTTAGTAATATTGTTGTTCCTCCAAATGGAGTGCTATTCAACGATTTTTAGTTTTTTGGAACCTAAGAAACACTCCTAAAACACTTTTTTTTTTTTACAATGTTCATTCGTTTTCCCATTTTTCTCGTTTCGTTTTTTGTATTGTTATTCTGTTTCTCAATATCGAGTGTTTCATTCTCGCGTTTTGGTACCTAAGAAGATAAAAAAAACACTAAAAATACACGTCTCTCGTAATGTTCTTTAGTTTCCCGATGCATTTTGCATGCATTTTGTAGTTTATGTACGTAACAGAGTGACAACACAAATATTGTTTTTGATAATGTTACTTTGTGTTCCAATAAAAGGGGGATTTTGTATACGTTTTAGGGTTTTGTTAATTAAGAAGCCTAAAAACACTCAAAAGAACGTTTTTGGTAATGTTATTTTGTTTTCCCATATCGTGTGCTTTCGATACTTTTTAGCGTTTTTTCGTCAAACATGCACAAAAACACTAATAATATACGTTTCCTGTAATGTTGTTTCATTTCACCGGAAAAGTGCTTTGTAGGCATTTTAGTGTTTTTTTTTTATATAATGATGTGAAACATACACACAAAATACACATTTTTTGTATTGTTATTCTGTTTCCTCGTATAGAGTGCTATTCATGCGTTTCAGCGATTTGTTTCCTAAGAAGCTCAAAAACACACAAAAAAAACACGTCTCTTGTAATGTTCTTTAGTTTTCCTATGTAATGTACTTTCAATACACATTTGCGGTTTTGTACGTAACAAACTGAAAAAAAAATGCACTGCAAATGCTTGATTTTGTAAAAGTTCTTAAGGTTTCTCTATAGAAGGTGTTTTGCAAGTGTTTTAGCGTTTCGGTACGTAAGCAGCTAAAAAACTCTCAAAAGACACGTTTCTCTCATATTAATTTTTTTCCGTGCTTTTTTGTGTTATAATGCCTTCAAAGGACACTCAAATGACATGTTTATGCAAATTAAATTTCAATTCACAATTAAGGTGCTTTGCATGCATTTTGGCGCATTGGTATTTAAAAATGTGAAAAAAAAACATTTGATAATATTGTTCTCTTTCAGAGAGTGTTAGGTTCCGAGTACCTAACACGATCCAAAGCACTCATAATTCTTATTTCTAGTACTGTTTTTTCATCACCTTATATTGTTTTTTTTTTTTTTTCCATGCATTTTGTCGTTTATATACGTAACAAGCTATATATATATATATATATATATATATATATATATATATATATATATATATATATATATATATATATATATATATATATATATATATATATATATATATATATATATATAAACATTCAAGATACACGATTTGTCATAATGCTGTTCTAATTTTCAACATAGAGTGTTATTCAACGCATTCTCGCGTTTTGGAACCTAAGAAGCTCAAAAATACTTCTTATACACGTTTCTCATAAGGTTCTTTTCTTTTCCCATATAGGATATTTTGCATGCATTTTAACGTTTAAGTACGTAAAAGCTCAAACTCTCAAAATACTTGTTTTTTGGTAATATTACTCTGTGTTTCAATTAAGAAGGTTTTGCATCATTTTTAGCGATTTAGTAGGAAAGTATCTCAAAAACACTGAAAAGCAACGTGTTTTATAAAATTTTGTTTTCCAGAATAACGTGCTTTCCATGTTTTTTTTTTTCGCTTTTTGTTATCTAATAGGCACAAAAATAATTATAAAATACGTTTCCTTTAATATTGTTTTATTTAACCGTAGAGGGTGCAATGAATGCATTTTGGCGTTTTCTTATCTAACGATGTGAAAATCACTCAAAACCGATATTCTTTAAATGTTCTGTTTCTCCACTTAATAACATTTATACGTTATAGCGTTTAGGTGCCTAAGAAGCTATGAAATACTCAAAATACACGTCTCTCATAATGTTCTTTTGGGGGTCTTGTACGTAACTCGCTCATAAACACTGAAAATACACGTTTTTATTAAAGTTTTGCATGCGTTTCTGTCCGTAAATGGCTAAAAACTCAAAAGACACGTTTTTGGTGATATTATTTTTTCCCCCATTAAGGGTGTTTTCCAAGCCTTTTTAGAGCTTTCGAACTTACCACGAACCAGAACACACTCAAAAGATATATTTCTGAAAAAGAAGTTTCAATTCTCCATAAATGGTGCATAGAGGGTGCATTTTGATATCTAAGAATGCGAAAAACTCTTAAAATTCACGTTTTCGATTATGTTTTTTTTTTTTTTTTAAACCATATAGAGTGTTTTCTATGCGTTTTAGCGTTTTGGTACACAAGGAACATTCATAATATCCATTTCAAGTAATGTTCTTTCATTACCCGGTATAGGGTATTTTTAATGAATTGCGTCGTTTTTATCCGTAACATGCTCAAAACATTAAAAATACTAGTTTTTGGAAATGTTATTCTTTCTCTATTAAGGGTGTTTTGCTTGCGTTTTAGAATTTTGGTACGTAAGAAGCTGAAAACACTCAAAAGACACGTTTTTCGTAATGTTCTTTGGTATTCGTATATAGGGTTATGCTTTTTAGCATTTTGGTGTACAAAATCCTCATAAAGATTGCAAAAACATATATATGGAAATGTAATTTTTTTTTTTCTATATACGGTGAACTGAATACATTTTGGATGTTTGGTACCAAACAATACAAAAAAAAGACTCAAAATACACGTTTTTCGTAATGTTGATCTGTTTCTCCATATATAATGTTCCTAAATAGTTTTTGAGTTTTGGACATTAAGAAGCTGAAAACCATTCATAACACACTTTTCTCGTAATGTCTTTCCGTTGTTAAATCGAGGATTTTTGCATGAAATTAAGCGTTTTCGTACATAATGATATGAATAACATTCATAATACGTTTTTGATGGTGTTATTCTTTTTTTTTCATATAGAGTGCTATTGAGCGTTTTTTTCAAATAAGGACTTCAATAACATTCATAATCTTGTTATGTTTCACCATATAGGATATATTTCATGCATTTTGCCGTTTCTGTACCTAATAAGCTAAAAAAAAAAACACTCATAACACACATTTTTGGTAATATTATTCAGTTTCTCCATAACGAATGTTTTGCTTGAATTTTAGCGATATGGTACGTAAGACACTCAAACACTCAGACGAAACCTTTTTTGATAAACGAAGCCGTTATTTTTTATTGAAAATAGGGTGTTCTTCATGCATTTTAGCGTTTTGGTGCCTAAAACGCTAAAAAAAAAAAAAAAAACTAAAAAGACACGCTTCTGGTAATTTCACATTGTTTTCCTATATAGGGTGATTCGCTTGCATTTTACCGTTTTGGTACCTAACAATGTACAAAACACTCAAAATACAAGTTTTTGACAATGTTGTTCTGTTTGTCTATATAGAGTTCTATTCAAACGCGTTTTCGCGTTTTGTTACCTAACAAGCTCGAAAACACTCCAAATACGCGTTTCTCGTAAGGTCCTTTTTTTTACCTTTATAATATACTGTACATGCATTTTGGCAATGTAACAAGCTCAAAAACATTCATTTCATATTTCATTTTGGTAATGTTACTCTGTGTCACGATCAAGGGGATTTTCCATGTTTTTAGCTTTGTCATAGGTACCTCAAAACACTGAAAAGGAACAGTTTTGGTAATGATGTTTTGTTTTTTTCCATATCGAGTCCTTTCTATGATTTTTAGCGTTTTGTTGTCTAACACTCATAAGATACGTTTCCTGTAATGTCGTTTTATTTCACCATAGAGGGCGTTTTACATGTATTTTGGCGTTTTGTTTTCTGTGAAAAACACTCAAAATACACATTTTTTGTAATGTTGTTCTGTTTCTCTAAATAGAGAGCTATTTATGCATTTAAGCGTTTTGTTTCCTAAGAAGCTCGAAAGAAAAAAAAAATATCAAAATACACGTCTCGCGTAATGTTCTTTTCTTTTCCGAAGTGGTGTATTTTATGTTTTGGTGTTTTTTTTTTTTTTTTTACGTAACAAGCTCATAAACACTAAAAATACACGTTTTTGGTAAAGTTATTTTGTTTTGTATTTTAAACAGTGTTTTGAATGCGTTTAAGCGTTTTGGTACGTAAGCAGCTAAAGAAGACAATGTGTCTAGGTAATATAAATATAGCTATAGAGTGTTTTTCATCATTTTTGTGCTTTTGTGCCGAACCCGCTCCAAAAGATATTCAAAAGACATGTTTTTGAAAATGAAGTTTCAATTCATTTTTCGGTGATGTTATTCTTTTTCTCAATAAGAAAGTTTTGCATGCCTTTTAGCACTTTTTGGACGTAAGAAGCTCCTAAACACTTCAGAGATATGTTTTTGGTAATGCTGCTTTTTTTTCTATGTAACAAACTCAAAAACTCTTAAAATACACGGTTTTTGGTAAAGGTATATTGTTTCTCAGTATTTATTTTTATTTATTTATTTATTTATTTATTTTATTTTATTTTATTTTATTTTATTTTTTTTTTGCATAGGTTTCAGCGTTTTATTACGTAAGTAAATGCAAAAAAAGACACGATTTTGGTAATATTGTTTCGTTTTCCTTTATAGGGTTTTTTTCCATGTTTTTTTTTTTATTTTTGTGCGAAACTAGATTCATGTGTTTTAGCGTTTTTGTACCTAAGAAACTCAAAAACACTCATAATGCGCGATTTTCTTAATTACTTTTTGTTTCGCTAAATAGGGTAAATTATATGTATTTTCACGATATGGCATCTAAGAATGTGAAATACACTGAAATTACACGTTTTTTTTTTTTCTCTCTGTTTCTTGATATAGAGTACTATTCATGCGTTTTAAGAGTTTTCATAATTAAGAAGCTCAAAAATATTCATAATAAACGTTTCTCGTAGTGTCTTTTCGTATACTTTATTAAGTATTTTGCATCCATTTGGACGTTTTTGTACGTTTATCTTCCTAAAACGATAATAAATACTGAAAACACACCTTTATGTAAATGTTATTTCTTTTTTACATATAGGGTGATCGGCATGCATTTTTGCGTTTTGTTATCTATAAATGTGAAATACACTAAAATACACATTTTTGGTAGTTTTCTGTTTTTTTTTTTTCCACATTGAGTGCTATTTATGTGTTCTCATGTGTTGGTACCAAGGAATCTCAAAAACACTCACAATACACGCTTCTTGGAAAGTTTTTTCGTTTTCCCCTTTTTATGCTTTTTTTTTGGCATTTTTCAACGTAAGAAGCTCAAAACATTCAAAATGTTTTTTTTTTTTTTTTTTGTAATATTATTCTGTTTCTCCATACAGGGTTCCAGTACATAAGAAGCTGATAACACTCAAAAGACACATCTTTGATAATTTTGTTTTCTATTCCTATATAAAGTGCTTTCCGTGCTTCTTAAAGCTTTGGCGCCTAACCTGCACAAAAACACTCCAGATACTTTTTCTTGGAATGTTGTTTCGTTTCATCATGTAAGGGACTTCCTATGCATTTTCGAGTGTTGGTGTCAAAGAATAAGCTAAAGCCTCAAATTACACGTTTTGGTAATCTATTTCTCATTATAGAGTGTTATTAAAGTTATTTTTTCGAATTTTGGTAGTTAAGAAGCTCAAAAACACTCATAATACACTTTGCATGCATTTTGACTTCATTTTACGTAGCAAGCTCAACCACACTTCTATTAGTTTCTTTCGGTTATGTTATTTTGTTGTTCCACAAAGCGTTTTTGCATGTGTTTTTGGTTTTGGTAAGTAGCTCAAGACACTTAAAAGAGACGTTTTTTGTAATATTTTCTTCTCGCATATAGGGTGTTTTCAATGCTTTCTAGCGTTTTGGTACCTAACGCGTTCATAAACACTCAAAAGACACCTTACTGGAAATGTCGTTTCCTTTTTTTCCATATAGGATACTTTGCATGCATTTTGGTGTGTGAAATACACACAAAATTTCACGTTTTTTTTTTATTTATTTATATATTTTTTTTATATTATCGAAATACATATTTAATGCTATTCCTGCATTTTAGCGTTCCGGAACCTATGAAGTTCATAAACAACTATAATACACGTTTCTCTTTATTTCTTTTCTTTTTTCCGCATATATTGTACTTAGCAGAGAAGAAAAGAGAGAAAGAAGAGAGAAAGAAGAAAGTCTTGTCCAGCGAGGCCGCGGAAGGAGGAGAGGCATGCATTTAGCAAGATCAGAGGAGCAGTTAGCATGAAAATAGCAGTAGAAGACAGCTAGATATGCAACATTGCGGCGGTGAGAAAGAGGCTGAAGACAGTCAGAGGAGAGGAGTTCATGAGACGAAAAGCTTTTGATTCCACCCAGTCTAGAAGAGCAGTATGAGTGGAACCCGCCCAGATATGTGAAGCATACTCCATACATGGACGGATAAGTCCCTTGTACAGAGCTAGCAGCTGGGGGGGTTGAGAAAAAAGATGTGAAGTTTCCAGTTCAGATTATAAGTAAAGGACAGACCGAGGATGTTCACTGTAGCAGAGGGGAACAGTTGAGCGTCATTGAAGAAGAGAGGATATTTGTCTGGAAGGTTGTGTTGAGTTGATAGATGGAGGAATTGAGTTTTTGAGGCATTGAACAATACCAAGTTTGCTCTGCCCCAATCAGAAATTTTAGAAAGACCAGAAGTCAAGCGTTCTGTGGCTTCCTTGAGTGATATGTTTACCTCCTGAAGGGTTGGACGTCTATGAAAAGACGTGGAAAAGTGCAGGGTGGTATCATCAGCGTAGGAGTGAATAGGACAAGAAGTTTGGTTTAGAAGATCATTAATGAATAATAAGAAGAGAGTGGGTGACAGAACAGAACCCTGAGGAACACCACTGTTAATAGATTTAGGAGAAGAACAGTAACCGTCTACCACAGCAGCAATAGAACGGTCAGAAAGGAAACTTGAGATGAAGTTACAGAGAGAAGGATAAAAACCGTAGGAGGGTAGTTTGGAAATCAATGCTTTGTGCAAGACCCTATCAAAAGCTTTTGATATGTCCAAGGCAACAGCAAAAGTTTCACCAAAATCTTTAAAAGAGGTTGACCAAGACTCAGTAAGGAAAGCCAGAAGATCACCAGTAGAGCGGCCTTGACGAAACCCATAATGGCGATCAGATAGAAGGTTATGAAGTGATAGATGGTTAAGAATCTTCCTGTTGAGGATAGATTCAAAACTTTAGATAGGCAGGAAATTAAAGCAATAGGACGGTAGTTTGAGAGATTAGAACGGTCATCCTTTTTAGGAACAAGTTGAATGTAGGCAAACTTCCAACAAGAAGGAAAGGTAGATGTTGACAGACAGAGCTGAAAGAGTTTCACTAGGCAAGGTGCAAGCACGGAGGCACAGTTTCGGAGAACAATAGGAGGGACCCCATCAGGTCCAAAAGCCTTCAGAGGGTTTAGGCCAGCGAGGGCATGGAAAACATCATTGTGAAGAATTTTAATAGGTGGCATGAAGTAGTCAGAGGGTGGAGGAGAGGAAGGAACAAGCCCAGAATCGTCCAAAGTAGAGTTTTTTGGAATGGTATGAGTGATGAGTTCAGCTCTAGAAATAGATGTGATAGCAGTGGTGCCATCTGGTTGAAATAGAGGAGGGAAAGAAGAAGAAGCAAAGTTATTGGAGATATTTTTCGCTAGATGCCAGAAATCACGAGGGAAGTTAGATCTTGAAAGGTTTTGACATTTTCTGTTAATGAAGCAGTTTTTGGCTACTCGGAGAACAGACTTGGCATGGTTCCGGGCAGAAATATAAAGTGCATGAAATTCTGGTGATGGAAGGCTTAAGTACCTTTTGTGGGCCACCTCTCTATCATGTATAGCACGAGAACAATCTTTTCGTTTCCCCATATAGGTTATTTATCATGCATTTTGTCGTTTTTGTACATAACAAGCTCAAAAACCTTCAACACTTGGTAACATTACTCTGCTTCTCCATAAAGAGTGTTTTTCATAAATTTTAGCGATTTAGTACGTAGGTAGCTCAAAGAACCTTAAAAGACACATTCTTGGTATTGTTTTTCTGTTTTTCTATACTATATTGCTTTCCATGTTTTTTTTTCTTTTTTTTAGTGTTCTATCATGCACAAATACATTTAAAAGATTTTTTTTCTTTTTTGTAATGTTTTGTTTTCCTATTAAGGGGAGTGCGTGCATTTTAGCGTTTTGGTACCTAGCGATGTAAAAAAAAAAAAAAAATGAAAATACACGTATTTGGTAATGTTGTTCTGTTTCTCCATATATAAAGTTGTGCTCAGAGAGAGAAAACAATTGATTTTCATAGGAGACCAAAAGCAAATAGGTATATCTAAGCAATATAGGAAAAAAAAAAATCTTACACGTCTCGCAGCGGGTGAAATTTGTGCGAGTTAACGTTTCGGTACATAAGAAGCTCAAAAGCACCTATAACAAACCTTTCACGTAATGTTCTTTCGTTCCCCCTATGTAAGGAACTTTCAAAGAAGCTGAAAACACTCAAACTACACGTTTTTGGTAAAGTTATGATATTTTCCCATGAAGTGTGTTTTGCAGGCATTTTAGCATTTTGGCACAGAAGTAGCTCAAAAACACCGAAAGTAGAAGCTTTTAGTAATGTTTTTTTTTTTTTTCCACATGGTGTTCTTTTCATGCTTTTTAGCATTTTAGTACCTAGCGCGCTCAGAAATACTAAAGACACGTTTCTAGAAATCTTGTTTCTTTTCCCCATATACAGAGTCTTGAATTCAGTTTGGCTTTTTGGTAGTACAAAGTGAAATACACTTAAAAGTTCTACAGTTTCTCAATAATGAGTGCTATTTTTGCATGCGTTTTGGCATTAGTCTACCTAACAAACTCTAAAAAACTCAAGACATCTTTTCTTTATAATGTTATTCTGTTCTTTTGTATGCGTTTTAGCGTTTTAGTACGCAAGTAGCTCAAAAACACTCACACGACACTAACAATGTGAAATACACGTAAAATACACGTTTTGTTAATGTTTTTTTCTGTTTCTCCATATACAGTGGTATTAATGCATTTTATTGTTTTGGTAACTAATAAGTTTAAGAACACTCATAATAGATGTTTCTCGTATTCCTTTTTTTTTTCTTTTTTGTTTGTTTCCACATGTGAAGTAGTTTGAAGCATTTTTGGCATTTTTGTAACATTCTCAAAAACATTCAAAATACTTGCATTTGATATTTAGCTTGTTATCCATACAGAGATACATGTGTTTTGGCATTTTCTTACGTAAATAGCTCAAAACACTGGAAAGAGACCTTTTTGTTAAGATTCTTTTGTTTTCCCCCTACAGGGGGGCTTTCCATCCTTTTTAGCGTTTCGTTTCCTAGCACGCTCTCAAACACTCGAAAGACACGTTTCTGGAAATCTACTTTTTTTTCTCCATATAGGATGTTTTCTATGCTTTTTGGCGTTTTAGTACCTAACAATGTGATATACATTAAAAATGTACCTGTTTTGTAGTGTTTTTGTTTCTCAATATAGAATGATATTCATTTTAGCGTTTTGGTACCTGAGCTCAAATACTCGCAATATCTTCTTTCCCTATATAGAATACTTTCCACGCATTTTTTTGCATTTTTCTACTTAACAATCTGAAAAACACTCCAAATACACGTTTTTAATATAAATACACTCTTTTCCCGTGAAGGGTGATTTACATATGTTTTGGTGTTTTGGTAAGTAGCTCAAAGCACTAAAAAGATATGTTTTTGTTAAAGTTGTTTTGGTTTTACTTATAGGGCGTTTTCCAAGCTTTTTAGTATTTTGGTTTCTAGCGCGGTCATAGACACTCAAAAGTAATGTTTCTGGGAATCTCGTTTTCTTTCACAATATAAGTTTTTTTTTTTTTTTTAATGCTTTTCGGCGTTTTGATACCTAACAAAGTGAAAAACATTCAAAATACTTGTTTTTGGGTTTTGTTTTTTCTTCTTTTTCTCTATAAAAGGAGTTTTCCATGCGTTTTAGCGTTTTGGTACATAAGTGGTTAAAAAATATTCAAAAGTCTAATTTTTGTTAATGATTTATTCTTGTATACAGTATGATATCTATGTTTTTTTTTACGTTTATGGTGCCTAAGACGCTGAAAAACTCTCAAAAGACATTTCTGTTAATGTCGTTTCGTTTCCCCCATATTGGTGGCTCTGCATGCATTTTGGTGTTTGGTACCTAACAATGTGAAAAAAAAAAATACACGTCTTTGGTAAAGAAGTTTTGTTTCGCCATACAGAGAGCTATTTATGCCTTTTAACGCTTTGGTACCTAAAAAGCTTAATAACTCTCATAATACACGCTTCTTTTAGTGTTTTCTTTCCCCATATAGAGTACTTTCCATGCATTTTTGTACGTAACAAACTCAAAAACTCTGAAAATTCACGTTTTTGGTAAAGTTATACTGTTTCTCCATAAAGGAGTTTTTGCTACGTAAGTAGCTTAAAAACACCGAAAAGAGAAGTAATTGGTAATGATGTATTGTTTTCCATATAGGGTACTTTATATGTTTTCTAGCGTTTTGGTGCCTAACATGTCCATAATCACTCAACAAACACGTTTCTTGCAATGTCGTTTCCTTTCCCCATATAAGGTGCTTTACATACATTTTAATTTTTTGGTACCTAGCTGTAAAATACACTAAAAAATGCATGTTTTTTGGTAGTGTTTTGGTACTTGATAAGCTTAAAATTATTCTTAAAACATGTTTCTCGTAATGACATTTTTCTCCCCATAAAGGTTCTTTTGCATGGATTTTGGCGTTTATGTACGTAACAACCACAAAAAAAAACACTGAAAATGCTTGTTTTTGGTAATATTTTTTTCTTGTGTTTCCATATAGTGTGTTTCGCGTGCGTTTTAACATTTTGGTACATATGTAAATAAAAAAAAATTCAAATTTTGGCTTTTTTTAAGCTTTTTAGAATTTTGTTGTCTAATATGCAAAAAAATGCTCAAGAGATACGTTTCTATTAATGTATTTTCTTTTTCCCATATAGTGCATATTCCATGGATTTTGGCGTTTTATCAAAACACTGAAAATACATATTTTTTAGTAATATTGTTGTTCCTCCAAATGGAGTGCTATTCAACGATTTTTATTTTTTTGGAACCTAAGAAACACTCCTAAAACACTTTTTTTTTTTTTACAATGTTCATTCGTTTTCCCATTTTTCTCGTTTCGTTTTTTGTATTGTTATTCTGTTTCTCAATATCGAGTGTTTCATTCTCGCGTTTTGGTACCTAAGAAGATAAAAAAAAACACTAAAAATACACGTCTCTCGTAATGTTCTTTAGTTTCCCGATGCATTTTGCATGCATTTTGTAGTTTATGTACGTAACAGAGTGACAACACAAATATTGCTTTTGATAATGTTACTTTGTGTTCCAATAAAAGGGGGATTTTGTATACGTTTTAGGATTTTGTTAATTAAGAAGCCTAAAAACACTCAAAAGAACGTTTTTGGTAATGTTATTTTGTTTTCCCATATCGTGTGCTTTCGATACTTTTTAGCGTTTTTTCGTCAAACATGCACAAAAACACTAATAATATACGTTTCCTGTAATGTTGTTTCATTTCACCGGAAAAGTGCTTTGTAGGCATTTTAGTGTTTTTTTTTTATATAATGATGTGAAACATACACACAAAATACACATTTTTTGTATTGTTATTCTGTTTCCTCGTATAGAGTGCTATTCATGCGTTTCAGCGATTTGTTTCCTAAGAAGCTCAAAAACACAAAAAAAAAACACGTCTCTTGTAATGTTCTTTAGTTTTCCTATGTAATGTACTTTCAATACACATTTGCGGTTTTGTACGTAACAAACTGAAAAAAAAATGCACTGCAAATGCTTGATTTTGTAAAAGTTCTTAAGGTTTCTCTATAGAAGGTGTTTTGCAAGTGTTTTAGCGTTTCGGTACGTAAGCAGCTAAAAAACTCTCAAAAGACACGTTTCTCTCATATTAATTTTTTTCCGTGCTTTTTTGTGTTATAATGCCTTCAAAGGACACTCAAATGACATGTTTATGCAAATTAAATTTCAATTCACAATTAAGGTGCTTTGCATGCATTTTGGCGCATTGGTATTTAAAAATGTGAAAAAAAAACATTTGATAATATTGTTCTCTTTCAGAGAGTGTTAGGTTCCGAGTACCTAACACGATCCAAAGCACTCATAATTCTTATTTCTAGTACTGTTTTTTCATCACCTTATATTGTTTTTTTTTTTTTTTCCATGCATTTTGTCGTTTATATACGTAACAAGCTATATATATATATATATATATATATATATATATATATATATATATATATATATATATATATATATATATATATATATATATATATATATATATATATATATATATAAACATTCAAGATACACGATTTGTCATAATGCTGTTCTAATTTTCAACATAGAGTGTTATTCAACGCATTCTCGCGTTTTGGAACCTAAGAAGCTCAAAAATACTTCTTATACACGTTTCTCATAAGGTTCTTTTCTTTTCCCATATAGGATATTTTGCATGCATTTTAACGTTTAAGTACGTAAAAGCTCAAACTCTCAAAATACTTGTTTTTTGGTAATATTACTCTGTGTTTCAATTAAGAAGGTTTTGCATCATTTTTAGCGATTTAGTAGGAAAGTATCTCAAAAACACTGAAAAGCAACGTGTTTTATAAAATTTTGTTTTCCAGAATAACGTGCTTTCCATGTTTTTTTTTTTCGCTTTTTGTTATCTAACAGGCACAAAAATAATTATAAAATGCGTTTCCTTTAATATTGTTTTATTTAACCGTAGAGGGTGCAATGAATGCATTTTGGCGTTTTCTTATCTAACGATGTGAAAATCACTCAAAACCGATATTCTTTAAATGTTCTGTTTCTCCACTTAATAACATTTATACGTTATAGCGTTTAGGTGCCTAAGAAGCTATGAAATACTCAAAATACACGTCTCTCATAATGTTCTTTTGGGGGTCTTGTACGTAACTCACTCATAAACACTGAAAATACACGTTTTTATTAAAGTTTTGCATGCGTTTCTGTCCGTAAATGGCTAAAAACTCAAAAGACACGTTTTTGGTGATATTATTTTTTCCCCCATTAAGGGTGTTTTCCAAGCCTTTTTAGAGCTTTCGAACTTACCACGAACCAGAAGACACTCAAAAGATATATTTCTGAAAAAGAAGTTTCAATTCTCCATAAATGGTGCATAGAGGGTGCATTTTGATATCTAAGAATGCGAAAAACTCTTAAAATTCACGTTTTCGATTATGTTTTTTTTTTTTTTTAAACCATATAGAGTGTTTTCCATGCGTTTTAGCGTTTTGGTACACAAGGAACATTCATAATATCCATTTCAAGTAATGTTCTTTCATTACCCGGTATAGGGTATTTTTAATGAATTGCGTCGTTTTTATCCGTAACATGCTCAAAACATTAAAAATACTAGTTTTTGGAAATGTTATTCTTTCTCTATTAAGGGTGTTTTGCTTGCGTTTTAGAATTTTGGTACGTAAGAAGCTGAAAACACTCAAAAGACACGTTTTTCGTAATGTTCTTTGGTATTCGTATATAGGGTTATGCTTTTTAGCATTTTGGTGTACAAAATCCTCATAAACACTGCAAAAACATATATATGGAACTGTAATTTTTTTTTTTTCTATATACGGTGAACTGAATACATTTTGGATGTTTGGTACCTAACAATACAAAAAAAAGACTCAAAATACACGTTTTTCGTAATGTTGATCTGTTTCTCCATATATAATGTTCCTAAATAGTTTTTGAGTTTTGGACATTAAGAAGCTGAAAACCATTCATAACACACTTTTCTCGTAATGTCTTTCCGTTGTTAAATCGAGGATTTTGCATGAAATTAAGCGTTTTCGTACATAATGATATGAATAACATTCATAATACGTTTTTGATGGTGTTATTCTTTTTTTTCATATAGAGTGCTATTGAGCGTTTTTTTTCAAATAAGAACTTCAATAACATTCATAATCTTGTTATGTTTCACCATATAGGATATATTTCATGCATTTTGCCGTTTCTGTACCTAATAAGCTAAAAAAAAAAACACTCATAACACACATTTTTGGTAATATTATTCAGTTTCTCCATAACGAATGTTTTGCTTGAATTTTAGCGATATGGTACGTAAGACACTCAAACACTCAGACGAAACCTTTTTTGATAAACGAAGCCGTTATTTTTATAGAAAATAGGGTGTTCTTCATGCATTTTAGCGTTTTGGTGCCTAAAACGCTAAAAAAAAAAAAAAAAAAAACTAAAAAGACACGCTTCTGGTAATTTCACATTGTTTTCCTATATAGGGTGATTCGCTTGCATTTTACCGTTTTGGTACCTAACAATGTACAAAACACTCAAAATACAAGTTTTTGACAATGTTGTTCTGTTTGTCTATATAGAGTTCTATTCAAACGCGTTTTCGCGTTTTGTTACCTAACAAGCTCGAAAACACTCCAAATACGCGTTTCTCGTAAGGTCCTTTTGTTTACCTTTATAATATACTGTACATGCATTTTGGCAATGTAACAAGCTCAAAAACATTCATTTCATATTTCATTTTGGTAATGTTACTCTGTGTCACGATCAAGGGGATTTTCCATGTTTTTAGCTATGTCATAGGTACCTCAAAACACTGAAAAGGAACAGTTTTGGTAATGATGTTTTGTTTTTTTCCATATCGAGTCCTTTCTATGATTTTTAGCGTTTTGTTGTCTAACACTCATAAGATACGTTTCCTGTAATGTCGTTTTATTTCACCATAGAGGGCGTTTTACATGTATTTTGGCGTTTTGTTTTCTGTGAAAAACACTCAAAATACACATTTTTTGTAATGTTGTTCTGTTTCTCTAAATAGAGAGCTATTTATGCATTTAAGCGTTTTGTTTCCTAAGAAGCTCGAAAGAAAAAAAAAATATCAAAATACACGTCTCGCGTAATGTTCTTTTCTTTTCCGATGTGGTGTACTTTATATTTTGGTGTTTTTTTTTTTTTTTTTACGTAACAAGCTCATAAACACTAAAAATACACGTTTTTGGTAAAGTTATTTTGTTTTGTATTTTAAACAGTGTTTTGAATGCGTTTAAGCGTTTTGGTACGTAAGCAGCTAAAAAAGACAATGTGTCTAGGTAATATAAATATAGCTATAGAGTGTTTTTCATCTTTTTTGTGCTTTTGTGCCGAACCCGCTCCAAAAGACATTCAAAAGACATGTTTTTGAAAATGAAGTTTCAATTCATTTTTCGGTGATGTTATTCTTTTTCTCAATAAGAAAGTTTTGCATGCCTTTTAGCACTTTTTGGACGTAAGAAGCTCCTAAACACTTCAGAGATATGTTTTTGGTAATGTTGCTTTTTTTTCTATGTAACAAACTCAAAAACTCTTAAAATACACGGTTTTTGGTAAAGGTATATTGTTTCTCAGTATTTATTTTTATCTATTTATTTATTTATTTATTTTATTGTATTTTATTTATTTATTTTTTTTTTTGCATGGGTTTCAGCGTTTTATTACGTAAGTAAATCCAAAAAAAGACACGATTTTGGTAATATTGTTTCGTTTTCCTTTATAGGGTTTTTTTCCATGTTTTTTTTTTTTTTTTGTGCGAAACTAGATTCATGTGTTTTAGCGTTTTTGTACCTAAGAAACTCAAAAACACTCATAATGCGCGATTTTCTTAATTACTTTTTGTTTCGCTAAATAGGGTAAATTATATGTATTTTCACGATATGGCATCTAAGAATGTGAAATACACTGAAATTACACGTTTTTTTTTTTTTCTCTCTGTTTCTTGATATAGAGTACTATTCATGCGTTTTAAGAGTTTTCATAATTAAGAAGCTCAAAAATATTCATAATAAACGTTTCTCGTAGTGTCTTTTCGTATACTTTATTAAGTATTTTGCATCCATTTGGACGTTTTTGTACGTTTATCTTCCTAAAACGATAATAAATACTGAAAACACACCTTTATGTAAATGTTATCTCTTTTTTACATATAGGGTGATCGGCATGCATTTTTGCGTTTTGTTATCTATAAATGTGAAATACACTAAAATACACATTTTTGGTAGTTTTCTGTTTTTTTTTTTTTTCCACATTGAGTGCTATTTATGTGTTCTCATGTGTTGGTACCAAGGAATCTCAAAAACACTCACAATACACGCTTCTTGGAAAGTTTTTTTCGTTTTCCCCTTTTTATGCTTTTTTTTTGGTATTTTTCAACGTAAGAAGCTCAAAACATTCAAAATGCTTTTTTTTTTTTTTTGTAATATTATTCTGTTTCTCCATACAGGGTTCCAGTACATAAGAAGCTGATAACACTCAAAAGACACATCTTTGATAATTTTGTTTTCTATTCCTATATAAAGTGCTTTCCGTGCTTCTTAAAGCTTTGGCGCCTAACCTGCACAAAAACACTCCAGATACTTTTTCTTGGAATGTTGTTTCGTTTCATCATGTAAGGGACTTCCTATGCATTTTCGAGTGTTGGTGTCAAAGAATAAGCTAAAGCCTCAAATTACACGTTTTGGTAATCTATTTCTCATTATAGAGTGTTATTAAAGTTATTTTTTTCGAATTTTGGTAGTTAAGAAGCTCAAAAACACTCATAATACACTTTGCATGCATTTTGACTTCATTTTACGTAGCAAGCTCAACCACACTTCTATTAGTTTCTTTCGGTTATGTTATTTTGTTGTTCCACAAAGCGTTTTTGCATGTGTTTTTGGTTTTGGTAAGTAGCTCAAGACACTTAAAAGAGACGTTTTTTGTAATATTTTCTTCTCGCATATAGGGTGTTTTCAATGCTTTCTAGCGTTTTGGTACCTAACGCGTTCATAAACACTCAAAAGACACCTTACTGGAAATGTCGTTTCCTTTTTTTCCATATAGGATACTTTGCATGCATTTTGGTGTGTGAAATACACACAAAATTTCACGTTTTTTTTATTTATTTATATATTTTTTTTATATTATCGAAATACATATTTAATGCTATTCCTGCATTTTAGCGTTCCGGAACCTATGAAGTTCATAAACAACTATAATACACGTTTCTCTTTATTTCTTTTCTTTTTTCCGCATATATTGTACTTAGCATGCATTTTGTCGCTTTTGTACGTAACAAGCTGAAAAACTCCAAATACTTGTCATTGGTAATGTTAATCTGTTTTTCCATAAAGAGTGTTTTGTATGTGCTTTAGCTTTCTGATAGCCTCAAAACACTCAAAAGACAAATTTTTCCTTTTTTTCTTTGAATTCCCATATAAGGTGATTTCTATTATTTTTTTTTACGTTTTTATGGCTCACACTATAAAAAAAAACTCACAAAACACGTTTCTGGGATTTTTCTTTCTTTCCCCATATAGGGCATGAATTTCGTCGTTTTGGTACTTACTGATGTAAAAATCACTCAAAATACACGTTTTCTGGTAATGTTGATCTGTTTCTCAATGTAGAGCTTCCATTACTTCTTATGTTTTTATATTCTTTCAAAATAAATAAATAAATAATAATAATAATAATAATAATCCGTTATTTTAGATATATGTCACTTAAAATTATCAAGACCTTAATTTTCATTCACTCCAAAACTCACTCCATGCACACCTGGCTCCCTAATGTCACCTGAGCACCGGAAGCAGAAATATAGTAAACCATATAAAAAAAAATAATAAAAGTATAATAATAATAATAATAATAATAATAATAATAATAATATTAATAATAATAATAATAATAATAATAATAATAATAATAATAAAAATAACTTTTCTTGATATCATCTTCATAACTTGGATCACCCAAATTATTATCCTTTTTTCTCATACAATTCTTCATCTAACTTGGATCACCCAAATTATTATCCTTTTTTCTCATACAATTCTTCATCTAGCTCACGCTGGCATTCTGGACCAGTGAAGGCTCACGTTTGATTAACTTAATAAGTATTAACACCACAGCAAGCAAGGAAGGAAGGAAGGAGAGAGAGAGAGAGAGAGAGAGAGAGAGAGAGAGAGAGAGAGAGAGAGAGAGAGAGAGAGAGAGAGAGAGAGAGAGAGAGAGAGAGAGAGAGAGAGAGAGAGAGAGAGAGAGAGAGGAGGTTTCAAATCCGCTTGTTTGGAGTGAAGAGGAAAGAAAAAAAAGGGGAAGGAAGGTGGACATTTATTTTGGTTAACGGGAAACCGCAACCTGCAGCTGACTCAGATAATTTGGGCAACATGACACGCTGATAAATACTCAAAAGACACATTTCTGATAAAGTCGTTTGTTTCACGCATTTTGGCGTTTTAGTACCTGATAATGTGAAAAAAACACCTTTTTGTTAATATTGTTGTTTCTACATATAGAGTGCTTGTCATGCATTTTAGAATTATGGTACGTAGAAATGTAAAAACTCATGTAAAACACTTTTCTCGTAATGTCATTTCGTTTCCCCATATAGAGTACTTTGCGTGCAGTTTTGCATTGTTCTACATAACAAGCTAAAAGCATTCAAAATACTCGTTTTTGGGATAGCCATACTGTTTTTCTACGAAGAATTTTTCTGGAAGTGTTTTAGCATTTTGGTACTTATGTAGCTTAAAAAAAAAATAAAAGATAGGTTTTTGGTAATGTTGCTTTGTTTTCCTATATAGGGTGCTTTCCATGCTTTATTAATTTGTGCCTAGGCCGCTCATAAACACTTCAGAAACACTTTTCAGGATATATCGTTTCCTTTCCTCATATACAAATGTTTTGCGTACATTTTGGCGATTGGGTACCTAACAGTGTGAAAATAAACTCTTTCGTAAAATTTTCTCTTTCTCAATATAGACTACTATTCATACGTTTTTCCATTGTGGCACCTAAGAATCTTAAAAATTCTTATAGCAATCGTTTCTAGTAAAGTCTTTTCATTTCCTTATATAAAGTACTTTCCATATATGTTAACGTTTATGTACGTAATATTTATGTACCCACAATATTTGTTTTTGGTAATAAAAGAGTGTTTTCATGTTTTATATTATTTTTTTTTCCGTTTTGGTATGTAAGTAGCTGAAAACACTCAAAAGACACGTTTTTTGTAATGTTATTTTGTATTCCCATATACGGTGCTTTCCATATTTTTTTAGCGTTTTGGTGCCTAACACGCCCATAAATTCTTAAAAGATATATTTTTAGAAATCTCGTTTCCTTTCCCCATGCCTAACACATACACATTTTTGGTAATATTATTCTGTTTCTCCATATAGAGTGTTATTCATGCGTTTTAGCATTATGATACCTAAGAACCTCAAAAGTCTTATAATACACGCTTATCGTAATGTTCCTTTGTTTCCCCGTATAGATTACTCCTCTTGGATTTTGGCATTTTTTACGACAAAGATAAAAAAAAAAAAGCAAAATGCTTGTTTCTTGTAATGCCCTTGTATTTCTCCATAAAGGGCGTTTTTTTTATTTTTTAAGGTTTTTGGAAATAGGTCAAAAGACACAATTTTGGTAATGTTGTCTTGTGTTCCTATAGACAGTGATTTTTTTGCTTTTAAGTGTTTTTTTAACTAATACGCACATCAGTACTCAAAAGACACGTTTCTGGAAATGTTGTTTCGTTTCCCCATATTGAATGTTTTTTTTTTTTTTTTTTATGGATTTTTGCGTTTTATCACCTAATTGTGTGAAATACCTTCAAAATACTTTTTTTAGTAATATTGTTCTGTTTTTTCCGTATAGAGTGCTATTCATGCTTTTTTTTTTTTTTTTGGTACCTAAGAAGCTTAAAATACTCATAATACACGTTCCTCGTAGTGTTTTTTTTTCATTTCTTCATAGAGGGTACTTTTCATTCATTTTGACG
This sequence comes from Scylla paramamosain, assembly GCF_035594125.1. Classification (NCBI taxonomy): domain Eukaryota; kingdom Metazoa; phylum Arthropoda; class Malacostraca; order Decapoda; family Portunidae; genus Scylla; species Scylla paramamosain. The sequence continues at coordinate 873,769 of NC_087188.1, forward strand.
TTTTTCTACGTAATAAGCTAAAAATACTCAAAATATTTGATTTTAGTAATGGTATTCTGTTTCTTCAAAAAAAAAAAAAATGTGTTTTGCATACGTTTTACCGTTTTGGTACTTTATGTAGCTGAAAAACTCTCATAAGACACGTTTTTGGTAATACTGATTTGTTTTCCTGTATTGGGAGCTTTCTATGTATTTTAACGTTTTGGTGCCTAACAATCTCATAAACACATATTCTTGAAGATATATTCCTGTCTTTTTCATTTTTCATTAGTGGGTACTTTACGTGCATTTTGGCGTTTTGGTATTTAAAAATGTGAAAAAAAAACACTCAAAACAAATTTCTGTTTCTCCATATAGATTGCAATTCACGCGTTTCAGCGTTTTTTACATAAGGTCAAAAACACTCATGGTACACGTTTCTCATAATGTTTTTTTGTTTCTCTAAATGAGATACTTTCCATGCAATTTGTCTTAAAAACACGTAAAATAGCGATTTTCGTAGTCAAAGCTTTCAATAAAGCACTGTGTTTTTTCAATAAATGGCGTTTTCCATACGCATTATCGTGTTGGAACATAAGTTCTTCTTACGTAACAAGTTAAAAACACTAAAATGTTTGTTTTTGGAAATGTTATTACTTTTTTCACCATAAAGGGAGTTTTCTATGCGTTTTAGCGTTTTGTTGCGAAAAAAAGTTTAAAAACAATCAAAGGATACTTTATTTTTCATAATGTTGCTTTCTATATCCTTACAAGGTGATCTTCATGGTTTTCACCGTTTTGGTGTCTTACACAATTTAAAAAATTAAATAAAAGACTTATTTCTTGTAATTTCTTTTCCTTTCTACATATAAAAGGCTTTAGATGCATTTTGGTGTATTGCTCCCTAACAATTTGAAAATCACTCAGAAGACACGTTTTTGTTAATGTTGTTCTATTTTTTCCACATAGGGTGCTATTCATGCGGTTTAGCGTTTTGGTACTTAGAAAGCTCAAAAAACTCACAATACACTTTCCTCGTAATGTCTTTTCGTTTCCCTTTATATGATACTTTGCAAACATTTTGTCTTTTTCTACGTAAAAAAAAAAAAAAACTCCAAAACACTGAAAATACTTGTTTCTGGTAAAGTTATTCTATTTCTCCGTAAAAGGTGTTTTCCATGCATTTTAGTGTTTTGATACGTAAGAAGCTCAAAAACGCTAAAAAGAGACGTTTTTGTTAATGTTGTTTGGTTTTCCCATATAGGGTGCTTTCCATACTTTTCTAGCGTTTTTGTGACTAGCATATTCATAAGCATAAGGCACGTTTCTGGAAATCCCGTTTTGATACGTAAGTAGCTCAAAAAAGCTAAAAAGAGACGTTTTTGGTAATGTTTCGTTTTCCTTATACGAGTAAAGTGCATTCCGTGATTTTTAGCATTTTGATGGGTAACACTCTCAGAAAAACAAAAAACAAAGACGTGTCGTTTCCTTTCCACAAATAGGTTGGTTTCCATTCATTTTAGCATTTTGGTGTCTAGCAGTGTGAAAAACAATTCTCCATACATGTATAAGGGCATTTGAATACATTATGGTGTTTTGGTATCCAACAATGTTAAAACACGCAAAATACACTTCATAGTAATGTTGTACTGTTCCTCTATATACAGTGCTTTTAGCGTCTTTTCACAATTTGGTAACTAAGAAGCTCAAAAACATTCATAAGAAACGTTTCTCGTTATGTCTTTTCGTTTCCCATTTAGGATACTTTAAATGCATTTGCAGTTTTATTCATGACGAGAAAAAAAAAATACTTAAAACACTTATTTTTTGGTAATAATATTCTGTTTCTTGATAAATGGGGTTTTGCATGCGTTTTTAGCGTTTTGGTACATAAGAAGTTCAAAAACACCCAAAAAACATGTTTTTTTGTAATATTTTGTATACCATATACCGTGATTTATATGTCTTTTTGCGTTTTTGTGCTTAATACGCTTAAAAACACTCAAAAGACACGTTTTAAGTACTGTCAATTCATTTCTGCATATAGTGATCTTTGTAAATATTTTGACGATTTGGTTTCTAACAATGTGAAAACACTCGAAACAATTTTTTTTCATGTTCTGTTTTTTCCATATAGAGTGATATTAATTTGTTTTCGCATTTTGGTATCTAAGAAGCTTAAAAAGAATTATTATAAACGTTTCTCGTAATATCTTTTTGAGTCCCCATTAATCGTACTTAGCATGCATTTTCTCGATCTTCTACATAAGAAGCTCAAAAGCACTCAAAAAAATACTTATTTTTGGTAAAGTTATTGTGTTTCTTTTATAAATAGTGTTTTCCATGGATTTTCATTTTTTCGTATGCAAAAAGTTCAAAAATACTCAACAGAGGCGTTTTTCTTTATATATATATATATATATATATATATATATATATATATATATATATATATATATATATATATATATATATATATATATATATATATATATATATATATATATATATATATATATATATATATATATATATATATATATATATATATATATATATATATATATATATATATATATATTTTTTTTTTTTTTTTGTTCTGCTATCATATCGGGTGATTTCCAGGCTTTTTAGAGTTTTGGTGCCTAACATGCTAAAAAACAATCAAAAGACACATTTCTGGTAATTTCGTTTCATTTGACCATATAGATAGCTCTGCATACATTTTGGCGTTTTGATACCTAATAAAATGAAACCATTCAAAATACACTATTTTGGTAATGTTTTTTTTTTTTTTCTTCATTTAGAGTGCTATTCGTGCGTTTTAGCAAGATGGTACTTAAGTAGCTCAAAAACTCTTATAATATACGTCTCTCGTAATGTCTTTTCTTTTCCTTATATAGAATACTTTACATACATTTTGTTGTTTTTCTACATAACAAGCTCAAAACACTCAAAACACACGTGTTTGGTGAAATTAAACTCTTTTACCATGAGCTTTGGCGATTTGGTAGGTAAGTAGCTGAAAAACACTGAAATATGATGTTTTTGGTGATGTTGTTTTGTTTTACCATAAAAAAAAGTACTTTATATGCTGTTTAGTGTTTTGGTGCCTAAACACTTTAAAGACCTGTTTTTGGGAATGTCATTTTTTTTTTCTTAGATGGTAATTTCCTTCATTTTGGCGTTTTGTACCTAAGAATGTGAAAAAACTCAAAATACACGCTTTTCATAATGTTGTTCTGTTTCTCCTTAAAGAATGCTATTAATGCGTTCAAGCTCATGATACACGTCTCTTGTAATGTCCTCTATTTTTCCCACCTAGGGTACTTAGAATAGATTTTTTGTGTTTTTGTATAAAAAAAAAATCAATGAAATCTCAAAAAACGTGTTTTTTGTTAGGGTTATTGTTTTTCTCCATAAATGGTGTTTTGCATGCGTTTTAGCGTTATGGCACGTAAAAAGTTCAAAGGAGACTCAAAAGGCACTTATTTCGTAATGTTTTTCTTGCATACCCTTAAAGGGTTATTTCCATTCTTTTAAGCGTTTGCGTGTCTAACACGCTCAAAAACACTAAAAAGTCAACGTTTTTTATAATGTTTTGTTTTCCGATATAATGAGCTTTCCATGCTCTCCATACTCAGAAAAAAGACATAAATCTGTAAATATTATTTATTTTCCATGGATTTTGGCATTTTGATACCTAACAATGTGAAATACACTCAAAATACATATTTTTTATAATATTGTTCTGGTTTTCCATTGCATGCGTTTTAGTGTTTTGGTACGTAACTAGATTTAATACAGTGGAAGAGGAGTTTTTGGTAATGTTTTGTTTTCCCACAGAGGTGCTTTTTTATGCTTTCTATCGTTTTGGTGCCTAGCACACTTAGAAACACCAAAAAATAAACTTTTCTTGAAATCTCGTTTACATTCCCGACATAGGATGCTTTTCATGGATTTTCACGTTTTGGTTATAAAAACAATGTTATAAAATGCTCTTCATGCGTTTTAGCTTTTTGGTACCTAGGCTCTAAAAAGCTATAAAACACATATTATATAAGTTTCTCACAATGTTCTTTCATTTCCATGTATTTTTCCGGTTTTGTATGTAACAAGCTCAAAAAACACTCAAACGTTTTCGGTAAAGTTAATGTGATTCTGCATGAACTGTGTATTTTCGTCCGTTTTAGTGTTTCGTTAGTTAAGAGCATCAAAACTCTCAAAATATACGTTTTTGATAATGTTTTGTTTTCCCATATAGGTTGCTTTACCTGCTCTTTAGCGTGATGGTACCTAACACGCTCATGTACTCTCAAAAGACACGTTTCTGGAAATGTCGTTTCTTTTTCGTGTAGAGGGTGCTTTGCCTGCATTTTGCCGTTTTGATACGTAACGCTTTTGGTAATCTTATTCTGTTTTCATATATAGAGTGTTATTTATGCGTTTTAGCGTTTTGTGCTATATAGAGTTCATTCTATATAGCAGTTTTGTATTCCCATATAGGATCGTTTTTATATATTTTTTTTTTTACGTTTTGCTGCCTAACACGCTAAAAACACACAAACGACATGTCTCTTGTCATATTTCGTTTCACCAAATAGAGTTTTTTGCATGCATTTTGATGTTTTGGAATCTAACAAAGTGAAAAGCACTTAAAGTAAACGTTTTTAGTAATGTTCTGTTTCTCCACATAGAGTGCTATTCACGCGTTTTAGAGTTGTTACCTAAGAATCTGAAAACCACTCATAATACACATTTCTCGTAATGTCCTTTCCTTTCCCCATATAGGGTACTTTGCATGCATTTTGGCCTTTTGGTACCTAACAATGGAAAAAGATCTCAAAACAGACGTTTTTGGTAATGCTGTTCTTTTTCTTCATAAAAAAAGTGGTATTCACGCGTTTAAGTGTTTTGGTACTTAAGAAACTAAGGAACACTGATAATACACGTTTCTTCTAATATCGTTTCATTTTTTAAATGAATTTAAATAATTTTTTTTTTTACTTTCAATTAATTTTCTTTTTACCTAACATGCTAAAAATGTTATTTTGTTTCTCAATAAAAAAAAAAATCGCATGTCTTTTTTTAAGCGTTTTCATGCATAAGAACCTTAAAAAAATATATAACACGAAACACTCAAAAGACATATTTTTCGTATTGCTGTTTTATATCCCAATACGGGTACATTCTATGAATTTTGGAGGTTTGGTGCCTAAAACACTAAAAACATTGAAAAGACACCTTTCTGGTTATGATCTTTCGTTTCCTCATATGATATGCGTTGTATACATTTTGGCGGTTTGGTACCTATCGTTGTAAAAAATACTCAAAATACCTTTTTGGTAATGTTGATCAGTTTCTACATATGGAGTGCCATTCACGAATTTTAGCATTTTGTTACCTGAGAATGAGAGAGAGAGAGAGAGAGAGAGAGAGAGAGAGAGAGAGAGAGAGAGAGAGAGAGAGAGAGAGAGAGAGAGAGAGAGAGAGAGAGAGAGGGAGATACCGGGACAATTGGTTGTCCTGGTTCCTGTCAATTCCAACATGTTATCAGTAGTGTTATGCAATGACTGTATCTAAAAATCACATATAATATCGTCCAAGATTTATTTATTTCTAACTCACCTGAAATGCGCACTGTAGGCAAGCTGAAGTCATTGCCCTAAATAAATCATTGCTATTATGAGAGACACAGGGATACGCAGGGCACTCAGAGGTACAACCTCGTCTCGCCTCACTGATGAACCGATTTTTTCTCTCGCGTCAACCAACACCACTTCTCATGTAGTTACGACGATTCAATATTCATCGCAAAATTCAATCTCGATTCGGAAACTTACCATCCAAAATTCGTTCTGGCCCATGGAGGACAGGGGGAACGTACTGAAGGGGAGGGTGGCTGTCTGGTTCCACCCGGGGCCCAGGGCGGGGATCGGGCAACAAGTCCCGCTCCTCCTTTACCTCCTTATTAAGATATGATCGTCCACTTCCAGTCCCTCACACCCAACAAGAGGCCACCTCTAGGGCCCTGATGGGGAGATACGGGCTCCTCCTTCCGTGACAGTGTCTGGTGAATTGTGTGTAGTAGTTCATCAAAATTAGCGTTCAGGACCTAACTACAAAGGAGTAAATTGGCCTCCATCATGCCCCAGACACTGCCATGCGAGGGACCTCTTTTGGGGAGAAGAGTGCGCCTTCCATGGCAGTGACTGGTGAGTTTGTCAAAATTGTCTTTCTGATGACCTCTTGTTCAGTGTGAGGGGCTGGAGGGTTGCAGCGCCACTGTCCCCACACTTCGTGAAAACTCGCTTCGTTTAATGCGATTCCCGCGTCGTCATCGTAAAACTCGCTTCGTTTAATGTGATTCCTGCGTAGTCATCGTGAAATTCGCTTCGTTTAATGTGATTCCCGCGTCGTTATCGTGAAACTCGCTTCGTTATCGTGAAAATCGCATCGTTATCGTGAAACTCGCTTCGTTTAATGTGATTCCCGCGTCGTTATCGTGAAAATTACTTCGTTATCGTGAAAACCGCATCGTTATTATGAAACTCGCTTCGTTTAGATTGATTCCCGCGTCTTATTGAAAATTGCATCGTTATCGTGAAAACTGCATCGTTATCGTGAAATCCGCTTCGTTATCGTGAAAATCGCATCGTTATCGGCACCGGCATCGTTTATTTATTTATTTATTTATTTTAATCTATTTCCTTATTTACCTTTCTATTACCTGATTTTCTATATTTATTTATATTTATTTATTTTATTTTGCTTTTATTCATTTATTTTGGTTAACGGGAAACTGCAACCTGCAGCTGACTCAGATATTTTGGGCAACATGGCACGCTGATAAATACTCAAAAGACACATTTCTGATAAAGTCATTTCTTTTACGCATTTGGGCGTTTTAGTACCTGATAATGTGAAAAAAAAAACACCTTTTTGGTAATATTAATGTTTCTCCATATAGAGTGCTTGTCATGCATTTTAGAATTATGGTACGTTGAAATGTAAAAACTCATGTAAAACACTTTTCTCGTAAAGTCCTTTCGTTTCCCCATACAGAGTACTTTGCGTGCAGTTTTGCATTTTTCTATATAACAAGCTAAAAGCATTCAAAATACTCGTTTTTGGGATAGTTATAATGTTTTTCTACGAAGAATTTTTCTAGAAGTGTTTTAGCATTTTGGTACTTATGTAGCTTAAAAAAAAATGAAAAGATAGGTTTTTGGTAATGTTGCTTTGTTTTCCTATATAGGGAGCTCTCCATGCTTTATTAATTTGTGCCTAGCCCACTCATAAACACTTCAGAAACACGTTTCAGGAAATATTGTTTCCTTTCCTCATATACAAATGTTTTGCGTACATTTTGGCGATTAGGTACCTAACAGTGTTAAAATAAACTTTTTCGTAAAATTTTCTCTTTCTCCATATAGACTACTAATCATACGTTTTTCCATTGTGGCACCTAAGAATCTTAAAAATTCTTATAGCAATCGTTTCTAGTAAAGCCTTTTCATTTTCTTATATAAATTACTTTCCATATATGTTAACGTTTATGTACGTAATAAACACCCACAATATTTGTTTTTGGTAATAAAAGAGTGTTTTCATGTTTTATATTATTTTTTTGCCTTTTGGTATGTAAGTAGCTGAAAAACACTCAAAAGACACGTTTTTTGTAATGTTATTTTGTATTCCCATATACGGTGCTTTCCATAATTTTTAGCGTTTTGGTGCCTAACACGCCCATAAATTCTTAAAAGATATATTTTTAGAAATCTCGTTTCCTTTACCCATGCCTAACACATACACATTTTTGGTAATATTATTCTGTTTCTCCATAGAGAGTGTTATTCATGCGTTTTAGCATTATGATACCTAAGAAGCTCAAAAGTCTTATAATACACGCTTATCGTAATGTTCCTTTGTTTCCCCGTATAGATCACTCCTCTTGGATTTTGGCATTTTTTACGACAAAGATAAAAAAAAAAAAAAAGTAAAATGCTTGTTTCTTGTAATGCTCTTGTATTTCTCCATAAAGGGCGTTTTGGGTTTTTTAAGCTTTTTGGAAATAGGTCAAAAGACACAATTTTGGTAATGTTGTCTTGTATTCCTATAGACGGTGATTTTTTTGCTTTTAAGTGTTTTGTTAACTAATACGCACATCAGTACTCAAAAGACACGTTTCTGGAAATGTTGTTTCGTTTCCCCATACTGAATGTTTTTTTTTTTTTTATGGATTTTTGCGTTTTATCACCTAATAGTGTGAAATACCTTCAAAATATTTTTTGTAGTAATATTGTTCTGTTTTTCCGTATAGAGTGCTATTCATGCTTTTTTTTGGGTACCTAAGAAGCTTAAAATACTCATAATACACGTTCCTCGTAGTGTTTTTTCATTTCTTCATACAGGGTACTTTTCATTCATTTTGACATTTTTCTACGTAATAAGCTAAAAATACTCAAAATATTTGATTTTAGTAATGGTATTCTGTTTCTTCAAAAAAAAATAAAAATAATAAAAATGCGTTTTGCATACGTTTTACCGTTTTGGTACTTTATGTAGCTGAAAAAATCTCATAAGACACGTTTTTGGTAATACTGGTTTGTTTTCCTGTTTTGGGAGCTTTCTATGTATTTTAACGTTTTGGTGCCTAACAATCTCATAAACACATATTCCTGAAGATATATTCCTGTCTTTTTCATTTTTCATTAGTGGGTACTTTACGTGCATTTTGACGTTTTGGTATTTAAAAATGTGAAAAAAACACTCAAAACAAATTTCTGTTTCTCCATATAGATTGCAATTCACGCTTTTCAGCGTTTTTTACATAAGGTCAAAAACACTCATAATACATGTTTCTCATAATGTTTTTTTGTTTCTCTAAATGAGATACTTTCCATACAATTTGGCTTAAAAACACGTAAATTAAGCGATTTTCGTAGTCAATCCTTTCAATAAATGGCGTTTTCCATACGTATTATCGTTTTGGTACATAAGTAGCTTAATAACCCTGATTTCTTACGTAATAAGTTAAAAACACGATTTTCGTAGTCATTGTGTTTTTTCAATAAATGGCGTTTTCCATACGCATTATCGTGTTGGAACATAAGTTATTTTTATGTAACAAGTTAAAAACACTAAAATGTTTGTTTTTGGAAATATTATTACTTTTTTTCACCATAAAGGGAGTTTTCTATGCGTTTTAGCGTTTTGGTGCGAAAAAAGTTTAAAAACAATCAAAGGATTCTTTATTTTTCATAATTTTGCTTTCTATATCCTTACAAGGTGATCTTCATGGTTTTCACCGTTTTGGTGTCTTAAACAATTTTAAGAAATAAAATAAACACTGAAAATACTTGTTTCTGGTAAAGTTATTCTATTTCTCCGTAAAAGGTGTTTTCCATGCATTTTAGTGTTTTGATACGTAAGAAGCTCAAAAACGCTAAAAAGAGACGTTTTTGTTAATGTTGTTTGGTTTCCCCATATAGGGTGCTTTCCATACTTTTCTAGCGTTTTTGTGACTAACATATTCATAAGCATAATGCACGTTTCTAGAAATCCCGTTTTGATACGTAAGTAGCTGAAAAAAGCTAAAAAGAGACGTTTTTGGTAATGTTTCGTTTTCCTTATAAAGTGCATTCCGTGATTTTTAGCATTTTGATGGGTAACACTCTCAGAAAAACAAAAGACAGTGTCGTTTCCTTTCCACAAATAGGTTGCTTTCCATTCATTTTAGCGTTTTGGTGTCTAGCGGTTTTTGGCTTTTCGTTTACCATCAAAATGCTAAAAATCACGGAATGCACTTTATATAGAGAAACGAAATATTACCAAAAACGTCTCTTTTTAGCTTTTTTGAGCTACTTACGTATCAAAACAGGATTTCCAGAAACGTGCCTTATGCTTATGAATATGCTAGTCACAAAAACGCTAGAAAAGTATGGAAAGCACCCTATATGGGAAAACCAAACAACTTTAACAAAAACGTCTCTTTTTAGCGTTTTTGAGCTTGTTACGTATCAAAACACTAAAATGCATGAAAAACACCTTTTACGGAGAAATAGAATAACTTTACCAGAAACAAGTATTTTCAGTGTTTTTGAGTTTTTTTTTACGTAGAAAAAGACAAAATGTTTGCAAAGTATCATATAAGGGGAAACGAAAAGACATTACAAGGAAAGTGTATTGTGAGATTTTTAGCTTTCTAAGTATCAAAACGCTAAAACGCATGAGTAGCACCCTATGTAGAAAAATAGAACAACATTAACAAAAACGTGTATTCTGAGTGATTTTCAAATTGTTAAGGAGCAATACACTTAAGAAGCATCTAAAGCCTTTTATATGTAGAAAGGAAACGAAATTACAAGAAATATGTCTTTTATTTTATTTTTTTTTATTGTTTGAGACACCAAAACGGTGAAAACCATGAAGATCACCCTGTAAGGATATAGAAAGCAACATTATGAAAAATAAAAAAATATCCTTTGATTGTTTTAAACTTTTTTCGCACAAGAAACGCTAAAACGCATAGAAAACTCTCTTTATGGTGAAAAAAGTAATAATATTTCCAAAAACAAACATTTTAGTGTTTTTAACTTGTTACGTAAGAAGAACTTATGTTCCAACACGATAATACGTATGGAACACGCCATTTATTGAAGCAATGACTCTACGAAAATCGTGTTTTTAACTTATTACGTAATGAAAACAGGGTTATTAAACTAGTTATGTACCAAAACGATAATACGTATGGAAAACACCATTTATTGAAAGCATTGAGTACGAAAATCGTGTATTTTACGTGTTTTTAAGCCAAATTGCATGGAAAGTACCTCATTTTAGAGAGAAAAAAAAAAAACATTATGAGAAACGTGTATCATGAGTGTTTTTGACCTTATGTAACAAAGCGCTGAAACGTGTAAATTGCAATCTATATGGAGAAACTGAAACTTATTTTAAATATTTTTTTTTCACATTTTGAAATACCAAAACGCCAAAATGCACGTAAAGTACCCTCTAATGAAAAATGAAAAGACAGGAATATATCTTTAGGAATATGTGTTTATGAGATTGTTAGGCACCAAAACGTTAAGATACATAGAAAGCTCCCAATACGAGAAAACAAATCAGTATTACCAAAAACGTGTCTTATGAGGAAGCTTTTCAGCGCCCAAGTACCAAAACTGTAAAACGTATGCAAAACGCATTTTTTTTTTAAGAAACAGAATAGCATTACTAAAATAAAATATTTTCAGTATTTTTTAGCTTATTACGTAGAGAAACGTATGAATGAATGAATGATTGAAAAGTACCTCTATATAAGGAAATGAAAAACAAACACTACGAGGAACGTGTATTATGAGTGTTTTGAGCTTAGTAGGTACCAAAAAAAAAAAAAAAATCATGAATAGCACTGTATACGGAAAAACAGAACACTATTACTAAAAGAGTATTTTGAAGGTATTTCACTGACTATTAGGTGTCAAAACGCAAAAATCCATAAAAAAAAAAAACATTCAATATGGGGAAAGGAAACAACATTTCCAGAAACGTGTCTTTTGAGTACTGATGTGCGTATTAGTAACCAAAACACTTAAAAACAAAAAAAATCACCGTTTGCAGGAACACAAGATATTACCAAAATTCATAAGCGACTGTTTCCAAAAAGCTTAAAAAATGCAAAACACCCTTTATGGAGAAACACAAGAGCATTTTAGAAACAAGCAATTTTGCTTTTTTTTTTTTTTTTATCTCTGTCGTGAAAAATGCCAAAATCCAAGAGGAGTAATCACTATGCGGGGAAACGAAGGAGGGTGACGATGAGCGTCTTATTATATAGAGTTTTTGAGCTTCTTAGATATCCTCTTCGCTGCACATGAATAACACTCTATATGGAGAAACAGAATAATATTACCAAAAAATGTAGTATGTATTAGACATGGATAAAGGAAACGAGATTTCCAAAATATATCTTTTAAGAGTTTATGAGCGTGTTAGGCACCAAAACGCTAAAAATTATGGAAGAAACTGTATATGGGAATGCAAAATAACATTACAAAAAACGTGTGCTTTTGAGTGTTTTCAGCTACTTACGTACCAAAACGCTAAAAAAATATAAAACATGAAAACGCTCTTTTATTACCAAAATAAATGTTGTGAGTGTTTATTACGTGCATAAACGCCAACACTTCTGGAAAGTACTGCCTACGAGGAAATGAAAACGCAATACTAGAAACGAGTGCTATAAGAATTTTTGAGACTCTTAGGTACCACAATGGACAATTCACGGTAATGAATAGTACTCTATATGGAGAAAGAGAAAATATGCAAAAGTTGTATTTTCACGTATTCATAGGTACCCAATCACCAAAATATACGTAAAATATTTGTATATGTTGAAACGATATTTCCCGAAACAGTGTTTCTGAAGTGTTTATGAACAATGGCTGGGCACAAATTAACAAAGCATGGAAAGCACCCTATATAGAAAAACAAAGCAACATTACCAAAAACCTCTTTTTTTGATTTTTTTTTTGAGCTACATAAAGTACCAAAACGCTAAAACGCTTCCAGAAAAATTCTTCGTGGAAAAACAGTATAAATATCCCAAAAACGAAGTATTTTGAATGTTTTTAACTTGTTATGTAGAACAATGCAAAACTGCACGCAAAGTACTCTGTATGGGAAACAGAAAAGGGACATTACGAAAAAAGTGTTTTACATGAGTTTTTACATTTCCCATGCCATAATACTAAAATGCATGACACGCACTATATATGCAGAAACAACATCTATTACCAAAAAGTTTTTTTTTTCTTTTTTCGCATTATCAGGAACTAAAACGCCAAAATCTCGTGAAACATACGACTTTTATCAGAAATGTGTCTTTTGAGTCTTTATCAGCATGCCATGTTGCCCAAAATGATACAATGTCCCTTGGAGGTTGAGGTTTCCCGTTAAGGAAAATAAATGAATAAAAGGAAAATGAAAATAAATAAATATAAACAAATATAGAAAATAAAGTAATAGAAAGGTAACCAAATAGATTAAAATGCTCGTCGTAAATAAATAAACGATACTTGAACACTTGCCGATAACAATGCGATTTTTCGGTATGCGGATTTCACGATAACAATGCAGTTTTCACGATAACAATGCGATTGCAATAAGACGCGGGAATCAATTAAAAAAACGAAGCGAAGTTTCACGATAACAATACGGTTTTTCGATAACGAAGCAATTTTCACGATAACTGACGCAGGAATCACATTAAACTGAAAACCCGAATTTCACGATGACGACGCAAGAATCCACATTAAACTGAAGCTTGAGTTTTACGACTGTTTTGGCTGCAAGTGGCATGAAACGAAGCGGGTTACCCTGCAAGTGTGGGGACAGTGGCACTGCAACCCTACAGCCCCTCACACTGAATAAGGGGAGTCATCAGAAAGCCTACCAAACTCACCAGTCACTGTCCTGGAAGGCGCACTCTTCTCCCCAAAAGAGGTCCCTCATATGGCAATGTCTGAGACATGATGGAGGCCAATTTACTCCTTTGTAGTTAGAACCTTGAACGCTAATTTTGATGAACTACTACACACAATTCTAGACACTGTCACGGAAGGAGGAGCCCGTATGTCCCCATCAGGGCCCCAGTGGTGGCAGTATCTTGAGGTTGGTGCGTAGTGTTAACGATGGCCTCTTATTGGGTGTGAGGGGCTGGAAGTGGACGATCATATCTTAATAAGGA